>NC_137120.1:41396086-41568586 GCF_949357685.1 Gobio gobio
ATGACAAATACTGATTAAAACAACACAGCATCCAAATATTCATAAAGAGCTTATCATGTTTAACCTGGCAATACAGAAAAAAAAAATGCTGTGTTTCCAGTTGAGTCACAATGTAAACATTTAAGTGTCACAGTCGTACTGACGGAAACACATTCACTTTCTATAATCGCGGACACAATTAGATTAAAATAAATAAATCAATGTATTGATTATAATATCGTAATCTGTAGCCTATAGTGGGCGAACACAACTACAGCTGTAATCTGGTGAGAAATGCGACACCTGGCACAGGTTAATGTTGAGTGAATGGCTACTGACATCAACTGGACATTTCGTCACCTTTGTTTCCTTGTGTGTGATTGGTTTAAGCCTTTTCTGTCGCTGCGAGTGTTAACAAAAATCGACATCGAAACAAAAAAAATAAACATAGTTTTTTCGCCGCAGCACATTCGCGTTCGGTGTGGAAGCTCTCATTACACAAACAGCTGATCGAAAAATAAAACCATCGCGCGAATTATTCGCGCGTCAAAATCGCGTCCAGTGTGAAAGGACCTGTAAAGCTGCTTTGAAACAATCTGCATTGTTAAAAGCGCTATATAAATAAAAGTTGATTTGACACGTGTTATAGAGTAGAAGGTGTGCATTTTCCACCCACAAAACCCCAACAGACCTTTCATGAGCTCCTGCTGACGGTCCTCCTCATCCAGGTCAATGATTACAGGACCTGCGGGTTTCTTGGACTTCCTCTTGCGGCCGGTCACAAAGCTCTTTTTGAGGGAGAGCAGGCGGTACATCTCGTAGCCCATTAGCAGAACCCCCCCGCCACGAGTCCAGTCCTCCACCACCTTGGCCCGGGCCACTGTGGTTCTGCTCCACATGAGAGAAACACATCAGCATTTGGGCGGAAGAGACTTTCAGTGCATTCAACAACACATTTGATCATGTGTGTTCCTCAGCAGAACTACAGATAAACACTCAAATCATCGACAAAGATAACACACACACAAGGTGTTTCTCAATGTCAAGGATCCTTCCTCTGCAGGACTGGTCCTTCCAAGTCACTTCCTTCAGAGGCGAAGCTCCTCTTTAGCATTCGGAGAACAGGTAAATGGAACAGGCTAGCAAGTGCACGTCAGCCTCATTACGTCAGTGAAAAGGTCCGTTAGCGTCCGTTATCAATAACGTCATTTGTATACGGTTGTAATTTGTACTGGCATTTACAAGTTAAACTTTACTTATATTTACTACGGTTATAACTAATGTTTGGTAACGTAAATACTTACACTTGAAAGCATATTGCCCCGTTAACGCTCCGACTCCGCCAACGTCCGATAATTTGTATTTTTTGAACAAGATAGCAAAGCTGCGCGCATAGGATTGTGGGTGATTTGAGAGCGCGAAGTGCGCGAAGTCTACTCGTAAGCATCCTTTCCTGTATATGGCATATCTTTCGAACGAAGGACTCAGACCTTGGTTGAAATTCCGAGGATCCTCGACATTGGAACAGCCCTTCGACGGACGTCGATGACGTAGCATCCTCAGAATTCTGGCTTCAGAGGATCCTTCCTTGACATTGAGAAACGCCTTCACACACACGCCTGAAGCCTTGTTTACACTCGATGGCTATTCTTTGAAACAACAGAGGGCGACTCTGAGTAATTGTTCTATAAACCATCAGGAAAGAGCGTGGAGAAGAAGTGGCTAATGTACACAGGTGACGATATTTATTTTAGTACGCTTCACTGAAAACCACACTACAGAAGAATCCTCTAAAATAAACCTTGATATTACTTGTGACATGAGAACAAAATGTAACGTTAACTTATACAACTCAATTTATGATCTCTTAAATGTTTCCTAATTTCACTAAACACTTTCGTGAGTTTTCACTTATTCGCAACTTTTCTTTATTAAACGGGCTTGTTTATGCTTTAATAGGCTCATTTTGTAAATGTAAGCAACTTTGTATGTGCAAACTGGACCAGCCTTACTTTGCATCGCCCGCCACAAGCTCTGCGTCTAAAACACGACAAGATGCCATAACGGAGAAATTAATTCTCCGCTTCAGGAGTTCTGTCCGAGGTACCATAACCCTAACATAACTAAAGTGTAGGCTACTGTACTGACTGAATATATATATTGCATGAATAACGGATAATGCACTGCTTCCACTGGTTTGATTATTTACCGTTTCATGTCAAGGAAAAGTTCCATGTTTACCACAGCACAGCTCGCTCGGAGCGTTCAATATGCTGTAAAACGTCAATTAATATTAATAATATTTGTTTCAATCACTGAATGAAGCCTGATATATTTGGGACAAGGGTCGCGACCTTAAATTGCCTGCACTAAACTCTGGATCAGCTCTCAAAATGTGTTCATTTAACCCGTTATGCGCAGAGAGCACGATACAACACGCATCACGGTACGATATGCACCACGATACTGAAGTCACGATACGATACGCATCACGATACTGAAGTCACGATACGATACGCATCACGATACTGAAGGACACGATACAATACGCATCACGGTACGATATGCACCACGATACTGAAGTCACGATACGATACGCATCACGATACTGAAGGACACGATACAATATGCATCACGGTACGATATGCACCACGATACTGAAGTCACGATACGATACGCATCACGATACTGAAGGACACGATACAATATGCATCACGGTACGATATGCACCACGATACTGAAGTCACGATACGATACGCATCACGATACTGAAGGACACGATACAATATGCATCACGATACGATATGCACCACGATACTGAAGTCACGATACGATACGCATCACGATACTGAAGGACACGATACAATATGCATCACGGTACGATATGCACCACGATACTGAAGTCACGATACGATACGCATCACGATACTGAAGGACACGATACAATATGCATCACGGTACGATATGCACCACGATACTGAAGGACACGATACAATATGCATCACGGTACGATATGCACCACGATACTGAAGTCACAATACGATACGCATCACGATACAATATGCATCACGATACTGAAGGACACGATACAATATGCATCACGGTACGATATGCACCACGATACTGAAGTCACGATACGATACGCATCACGATACTGAAGTCACGATACGATACGCATCACGATACGGAAGTCACGATACTGAAGTCACGATACGATATGCATCACGATACTGAAGTCACGATACGATACGCATCACGATACTGAAGTCACGATACGATATGCATCACGATACTGAAGTCACGATACGATATGCATCACGATACTGAAGGACACGATACGATACGCTTCACGATACTGAAGTCACGATACTGAAGTCACAATACGATATGCATCACGATACTGAAGTCACGATACGATATGCATCACGATACTGAAGTCACGATACGATATGCATCACGATACTGAAGTCACGATACGATACGCTTCACGATACTGAAGTCACGATACTGAAGTCACAATACGATACGCATCACGATACTGAAGTCACGATACGATACACATCACGATACTGAAGTCATGATACGATACGCATCACGATACTGAAGTCACGATACGATACGCATCACGATACTGAAGTCACGATACGATACGCATCACGATACTGAAGTCACGATACGATACGCATCACGATACTGAAGTCACGATACGATACGCATCACGATACTGAAGTCACGATACTATACACATCACGATACTGAAGTCACGATACGCATCACGATACTGAAGTCACGATACGATACGCATCACGATACTGAAGTAACGATACGATACACATCACGATACTGAAGTCACGATACTGAAGTCACGATACTGAAGTCACGATACTGAAGTCACAATACGATACGCATCACGATACTGAAGTCACGATACGATACACATCACGATACTGAAGTCATGATACGATACGCATCACGATACTGAAGTCACGATATGATACGCATCACGATACTGAAGTCACGATACGATACGCATCACGATACTGAAGTCACGATACGATATGCATCACGATACTGAAGTCACGATACGATATGCATCACGATACTGAAGTCACGATACGATATGCATCACGATACTGAAGTCACGATACGATATGCATCACGATACTGAAGTCACGATACGATATGCATCACGATACTGAAGTCACGATACAATACGCATCACGATACTGAAGTCACGATACGATATGCATCACGATACTGAAGTCACGATACGATATGCATCACGATACTGAAGTCACGATACGATACGCATCACGATACTGAAGTCACGATACTGAAGTCACAATACTGAAGTCACAATACGATACGCATCACGATACTGAAGTCACGATACGATACGCATCACGATACTGAAGTCACGATACGATATGCATCACGATACTGAAGTAACGATACGATATGCATCACGATACTGAAGTCACAATACGATACGCATCACGATACTGAAGTCACGATACGATACACATCACGATACTGAAGTCATGATACGATACGCATCACGATACTGAAGTCACGATACGATACGCATCACGATACTGAAGTCACGATACGATACGCATCACGATACTGAAGTCACGATACGATATGCATCACGATACTGAAGTCACGATACGATATGCATCACGATACTGAAGTCACGATACGATATGCATCACGATACTGAAGTCACGATACGATATGCATCACGATACTGAAGTCACGGTACGATACGCATCACGGTACGATACGCACCACGATACTGAAGTCACGATACTGAAGTCACAATACGATACGCATCACGGTACGATACACACCTCGATACTGAAGTCACGGTACGATACGCACCACGATACTGAAGTCACGATACGATATGCACCACGATACTGAAGTCACGATACTGAAGTCACAATACGATGCGCATCACGGTACGATACGCACCACGATACTGAAGTCACGATACTGAAGTCACGATACGATACGCACCACGATACTGAAGTCACGATACTGAAGTCACAATATGATACGCACCACGATACTGAAGTCACGATACGATACGCACTACGATACTGAAGTCACGATACTGAAGTCACATACGATACGCACCACGATACTGAAGTCACGATACGATACGCACCACGATACTGAAGTCACGATACGATACGCATCACGATACTGAAGTCACGATACGATACGCATCACGATACTGAAGTCACGATACGATACGCATCACGATACTTAATCATTCAAATAACATCACAACATAAACATTCAAAACAATTTCCCATTTCTTTCTTTTGGGGTACAACGAGACCTATAGCTGTTCTTGACCGTTTTCGTGAGATTCACTCTTTCTTTGGTTCACAATGGCTGGATCCCAAATGCCACACTTCTATGCCCTTTCGCTCTTGTGGACTCACAATGGCTGCCGCGAGTCCGCACGTGCATAAGAAAGGAATGTTATTTCACTATTTAAGATAGCCCGTCGGCAGGCTGAAAATCACATAAAAAAGTCAAGTCCGAGTCTGATCCCGAATGAACCAATAACAGCTTCTCCAGCCTGTGAGCGCGTGCTGAGGTGTGTAATCAATAGATATCACACGATCTGTAACAATGCAATACTAACACACATACACACATGTTTTACTCACGTCAGTGTGTTCCAGCTTTCCTGACAGATCCAGAAGCACAGCGTTGTGTTTAAATCTCAATATGTCTGCAGATCCAGTCTCCACCTGTGTCTTGTTTACAAACGAATCCGCGGTTAAATGAAGCGAACAAACGTGCAGTGTTTAGCTCCACGAGTCGGTGGGCGGGGCTTGAGGCGGTGATGTCAGCGGTCGACATATTCTGAGATCTCTCGTTTTCTGGCCCTGGTGTCAATAAAAGCTTTTCTTTGACTAACAAGGACGTTTTCAGCTCTGAGACTTAAAGGATATTCTTATATCACCATGAACTTTTATATATCAAAGGGTCAAAGGAAAGTTGATTTCTCAATTCATCACCCCTTTAACATGGAAATCACTCGCTCCAGACGCTCTATTCGCCTCTTTCGCACGAACTGGACGTCCATCGCGCCGCACTAAACACGTCTATCGCACCGCAGGACCTCCAGACGCGCGTCAACTCGTCTTTACATTGACTTAAAGGGTTAGTTCACCCAAAAATGTAAATTGTGTGATTAATGACTGAGCCTCATGTGGTTGGACACCCGTCAGACCTCCGTTCATCTTCAGACACAAATGAAGATATTTTAGTGTAAATCTGATGCTCTGAAAGGCCTCCATTGGCTCAACTTTACACTCTCAAGACCCTTAAAAGACACTAAAGACTAAAGTTACAAAGTCCATCTCACTACAGCGGCTCTACAATAACTTTATGAAGACGAGAATAGTTTCTGTGCGCAAAAAAACCCTAAATAACGACTTATATAGTGATGACGATTTCAAAACACGGCCTCATGAAGCTTCGAAGCGTTATGAATCAGTGAGTCGAATGATGATTCGGATCGCGTGTCAAACCGCCAAACTGCTGAAATTAGGCGATTCAAACTGCTGAATCGACTCACTGATTCATAACGCTCTGAACCGCTGAATCGACTCACTGATTCATAACGCTCTGAACCGCTGAATCGACTCACTGATTCACAACGCTCTGAACCGCTGAATCGACTCACTGATTCATAACGCTCTGAACCGCTGAATCGACTCACTGATTCATAACGCTCTGAACCGCTGAATCGACTCACTGATTCATAACACTCTGAACTGCCGAATCGACTCACTGACTCATAACGCTTCGAAGCTTCATGAGGCCGTGTTTTGAAATCGTCATCTCTATATAAGTCGTTATTTAGGGGTTTTTTTGCGCACAAAAACTATTGTCGCCGATTCATAAAGTTATTTTAGAGCCACTGTAGTGAGATGGACTTTGTAACGACGTCTTTAGTGTCTTTTAAGGGTCTTGAGAGTGTAAAGTTGAGCCAATGGAGGCCTTTCAGAGCATCAGATTTACACTAAAATATCTTCATTTGTGTCTGAAGATGAACGGAGGTCTGACGGGTGTCCAACCACATGAGGCTCAGTCATTAATGACACAATTTACAGTTTTGGGTGAACTAACCCTTTAAAGGACTTTACCCAGCAGTCAAAGCAGCATTACCTCACTAAAAGAGCAGACAAAAGGAAGACCATTTGGGATCCAGCCTATATTAATGTTTTGGAGTGCAGAGTAAGAGTGGGTGACGTTCATACTTGTGCTCATCATTGAGGATGTGAACCTTGAAGGTTCGAGGTAAAACCTGGACTGGATCTGCGTCGGGGGGAATGGACTCAGCAGCAGGCAGCCAGAGATTAAACTCAGCCAGCCAGTTCTGTAGTGTATTCACCTGGAGAAGAGAGGAAACATGAGAAACAAAACTCTCCAACAGAAGAACTCAATCCAACCCCTGTGGTCTGCGGTGCTCGGACACTCACAGGTACAATGGCGAGGACCGTTTTGGCTCCAGTGTGCCGCAGCAGGACGTCGATAAAGGAGATGACCTGTAGGGTTTTGCCCAGGCCCATACTGTGAGCCAGAATACAGCCGAAGCCACTGCTGCTCTTATAGCGCTCGAGAGACTCCACCAGGTTATCATACAGAAAACGAATGCCTCCGATCTGACAGAGAAAGGAAGAGACATTGAAAATTAGGGCTGTGTATCACCAACAATGTCACGATACGAATCACGATACTGAAGTCACGATACGCATCAAGATACTGAAATCACGATACGCATCACGATACTGAAGTCACGATACGATACGCATCACGATACTGAAGTCACGATACGATACGCATCACGATACGATACGCATCACGATACTGAAGTCACGATACGATACGCATCACGATACGATACGCATCACGATACGATACACATCACGATACGCATCACGATACGATACGAATCACGATACTGAAGTCACGATACGATACGCATCACGATACGATACGCATCACGATACGAATCACGATACTGAAGTCACGATACGATACGCATCACGATACGATACGCATCACGATACTGAAGTCACGATACGCATCACGATACGCATCACAATACTGAAGTCACGATACGCATCACGATACGATACGCATCACGATACGATACACATCACGATACTGAAGTCACGATACGATACGCATCACGGTACTGAAGTCACGATACAATACGTATCACGGTACTGAAGTCACGATACTGAAGTCACGATACGCATCACGATACGCATCACGATACTGAAGTCACGATACGCATCACGATACGCATCACGATACGATACACATCACGATACTGAAGTCACGATACGATACGCATCACGGTACTGAAGTCACGATACAATACGTATCACGGTACTGAAGTCACGATACTGAAGTCACGATACCATACGTTTCACGGGACGATACGCATCACGATACTGAAGTCACGATACGATACGCATCACGATACTGAAGTCACGATACGATGCGCATCACGATACTGACGTCACGGTACAATACGCATCACGATGCTGAAGTCACGATAAGATAAATATCACGATACTGAAGTCACGATACGATACGCATCACGATACTGAAGTCACGATACGATACGCATCACGACACTGAAGTCACGATACGATACGCATCACGGTACGATACGCATCACGAAACTGAAGTCACGATAAGATACGCATCACGATACTGAAGTCACGATAAGATACGCATCACTGATTCTTATTAAAGCTACTGTATTAGTTCTTCAGTAAAGAGCAGAGAGTGATTTTCTCTTTGTCTTTTGTTGTTGTATTAACATTAAAGGGATTTTTCACTCAAAAATTTAAATTCTGTCATCGAGAAATGAATACAGGTTTGGAACAACATTAGAGTGAGTAAATAATGACATCATTTTAGAGGTGAACTGTCCCTTTAAGGCCAGCGTGTTCACTATAGGCTGCGCCGCTGTCAATTAAAGACCTGCACACATCTAATATATAGACACACACACGATTTTACTTTAACTTTAGACATAACCGACTGTGTTTATGTTAACCGTGTGTGTATTTGACAGTATCGCTTTGAGTGAGTGCCTAGAAAAGCACTATATAAATGTAATTAATTATTATTATTATTATTATTATTAGCGCAGTAAGACGACTTAGTCCAGTAATCGTGTGTTTGACAGGCGTTTAGTGCGCGCGCTCAGAAAAGCGCATGTTAAACCGCGCACGCAAATGAGCTGGCAAGGCTTTAAAACGCATGCAAATAATGAACTTTGGTGATTGTGAATAACTCTAGAGATCCGTGAGTATAACTCTACCACTAATGTGTGATGTGAATGTATGTCGCGTTGTTCAGTATTGGGATGGAGGCAAATTATAGAATGTGTAGAAAAATAATTAATTAAATGCAAAAGCACGTATTGAACCGTGAATGCCGTACCGAACGGTTCAATATTATATTGAGAATTGTGGCATCCCTAATCGATATTCTGAGCACAGCCCTATTGAAAATGGATTCCATGTCCAAGTAAAACGGAAAACTACTAGAAAAAGGTTAATTAAATGTGTGTACCTGGTGTGGTTTAACAGCGCCTGCGAGCTGCGGGGCGAGGAACAGGTCCTCCTCTTCTCCAGGGTGGTTGATATTGACCATAACTCTTCCCTGGGCATCTGGCAGATTGATGGCATCGTTCACATGAGACCCGCTACTCTCCTCTGCACCTGGAGTGACGGAGCGATCTTCGTTGTTGTCCTCCTCACTGCTTATCCGCATGGCATCTTCATCACCTGAACTCAACTCAATCACATCTGGAACAAAAGAAACATCAAGATACCGGGATATCAAATTAGATATTAGAGACTTACACTAGATCACCAAAAGTGTTGTGACGTCTTAATCTGTAGGGTTTAATATGGAGTTTGCAGCTCTAACAGCTTCAGCTCTTCTTTCCTCAAGGTTTAGGAGTGTGTGACCTTCAGCATGTGCTGACCCCGCTCTGTGACCCTCAGCATGCGCTGACCCCGCTCTGTGACCCTCAGAATGCACTGACCCCGCTCTGTGGCCCTCAGAATGCACTGACCCCGCTCTGTGGCCCTCAGCATGCACTGACCCCGCTCTGTGGCCCTCAGCATGAGCTGACCCCGCTCTGTGACCCTCAGCATGCGCTGACCCCGCTCTGTGACCCTCAGCATGCGCTGACCCCGCTCTGTGGCCCTCAGCATGAGCTGACCCCGCTCTGTGACCCTCAGCATGAGCTGACCCCGCTCTGTGACCCTCAGCATGCGCTGACCCCGCTCTGTGACCCTCAGCATGCGCTGACCCCGCTCTGTGACCCTCAGCATGCGCTGACCCCGCTCTGTGACCCTCAGCATGCGCTGACCCCGCTCTGTGACCCTCAGCATGCGCTGACCCCGCTCTGTGACCCTCAGCATGCGCTGACCCCGCTCTGTGACCCTCAGCATGCGCTGACCCCGCTCTGTGAACCTCAGCATGCGCTGACCCCGCTCTGTGAACCTCAGCATGCGCTGACCCCGCTCTGTGACCCTCAGCATGCGCTGACCCCGCTCTGTGACCCTCAGCATGCGCTGACCCCGCTCTGTGACCCTCAGCATGCGCTGACCCCGCTCTGTGACCCTCAGCATGCGCTGACCCCGCTCTGTGACCCTCAGCATGCGCTGACCCCGCTCTGTGACCCTCAGCATGCGCTGACCCCGCTCTGTGACCCTCAGCATGCGCTGACCCCGCTCTGTGACCCTCAGCATGCGCTGACCCCGCTCTGTGACCCTCAGCATGCGCTGACCCCGCTCTGTGACCCTCAGCATGCGCTGACCCCGCTCTGTGACCCTCAGCATGCGCTGACCCCGCTCTGTGACCCTCAGCATGAGCTGACCCCGCTCTGTGACCCTCAGCATGAGCTGACCCCGCTCTGTGACCCTCAGCATGCGCTGACCCCGCTCTGTGACCCTCAGCATGCGCTGACCCCGCTCTGTGACCCTCAGCATGCGCTGACCCCGCTCTGTGACCCTCAGCATGCGCTGACCCCGCTCTGTGACCCTCAGCATGTGCTGACCCCGCTCTGTGACCCTCAGCATGAGCTGACCCCGCTCTGTGACCCTCAGCATGAGCTGACCCCGCTTGATGTATATCACAGTGTGTGTATGTGGAGTTTACCATCTCTGAGGGTGGGCAGCTGAGGGGGCGGAGCTTCTTTAGCCTCGGCCTCATCTCCGCTGCTGTCCAGACAGATCACTTCCTGTTTGAGACCCGGCACTGCAGTGGACAGATCTGACCGCAGCGACACAACACACCTGATTAACTCACTACATCACAGGCAGGTAAGATGGAGGAGTGGGCGGAGCTAGGCGAGTCTCACCTGTGTGAAGCGGGAAGTCTTTCCGCTGCTGTTCGAGACGCCGCCGTCTCTCCAGCTCCTCCTGCTGGGCGGCTTTAGTTCCTGCTTCCAGCTGGTGCTCTGTTAGGAGCTTCCTGAAGCCGGAGGGAGAGATGCAATTAGCAGGAAGATCAATGAGTGTAAAGTGATCAGCAAACATCAGATCTTCAGTGTGGGCGACCAAAATAGAACACGAGATAGACATGATTTCCTGTTGTGGGACGCTTATCGTGTCTGAAGGGCAGAGACAAAACAAACCGGATTCAACGGAGCAACAGTTGGGTCGGGGAAGTGAACTGGGTTGAAAACGGTGAGCTATGGACTTACTTAGCCCAGTGGCCCCCAACTGAACATTTTAGGGGCACAACCAGAAATTTTAGGGCCGCACACTGTAAATCAACACGCTAACCAAATCTGCTAATGTCCACTGTATTACTAATAGGGATGGGTATCGTTTTAACGGTATTTACCGATACTGCTTATCGATCCGGTACTTTAACGGTTTTCTTATCGGTTTGATTATTGGCCTACTGTATTTTTTTTATTTTTATAAAATAATTAAGAACATAATTAACATGGCTTTATAATATGAAAAGTAAAATATCTACAGCAAAAGAAACAGCAACAATATAAAACATCTATGTGTAAATGGACCAGTGTGCAGCATTCAGAAGATCTGCTAACATTAATATTACAGTAAAGAACAAACCTACAAAGAAATCTAATAAGTAATGAAATGTAAAATAACACTGCATAGTTTTCACTGTATAAATTGATAGATTAATGCTTATAAAAGCTTAAGTTATTCATTCAAGAGACTCTTTGCCTTTTGTTTGTTGTGAATGAATGGCTCAATCATCAGCAGGTTTATTAGACGCTGCCCCTTTAAGACCGAATGCAGAACTAATAATATCATATTCTCCTATTTCTCCAAACTATTTACGCCCATTTAAGATAGAAACTGTTAAAGTGTTAACTGTTAACTACTCTCCAATCCGGTCATTTTGACACCGGCTATTTGTTGTTTATTTGATGGCACATGAAGCCTAAAATATTAAGTGCAAGCCGGTCCATTTCGCAGCACACACACACACACACACACACACACACACACACACACACAAGCCGCCTTGAAGTTGGAAACAGCGTCTCTTGCGCGGATTATTGTGCATTTAATATCTGTTTATTATCAAACACATCCCGCAGTTTAGCAACAGTAGAGACTGCAGTTTACAACAATCACTGAATCTGACGTTTAGTTGAGGGAGAAATGAAGGGAAGGATGAGCTCGACAAACACGGCTAAAGGAAGAGTTTTACCTCATTTCATCTTTTTAATAATTATTGGAAGCCGAAATCGAAAATAAAATTAGATTAATATCACAGCACATCCCTAAAGTTTAAGCAGACTAAACTTTAGTGTAGTTCTCTTGGCCATCGTCACTCATTAAGCTTCTCTCTCTCTCTCTCTACACTAGAGTTACTCACAATCACCAAAGCTCATTATTTGCGTGTGTTTTAAAGTCTTGCCGGCTCATTCGCGTGCGCGGTTTAACATGCGCTTTTCCGAGCGCGCGCACTAAACGCCTGTCAAACACGTGATTACTGGACTAAGTAGTCGTCTTACTGCGCTAATACTGTCAAATACACACAAGGTTAACATAAACACAGTCGGTTATGTCTAAAGTGAAAGTAAAATCGTGTGTGTGTGTGTATATTAGATGTGTGCAGGTCTTTAATTGACAGCGGCGCAGCCTATAGGGAACACGCCGTCCTTAAAGGGACAGTTTACCTCAAAAATGATGTCATTATTTACTCACTCTAATGTTGTTCCAAACCTGTATTCATTTCTCCATGACAGAATTTTCATTTTTGAGTGAACTATCCCTTTAATGTTAATAAAGTCTATGTAGTGTTTTACTTTTACATTCATTCATTCAATTTCATACTTTAATGCTGCTGTACTGCTCTGAGCTGCCAGAGTAAATCTTTATATATATTTATTTTATATTATACAATACACTAGGAATGTGTACAAGGGTTTTTTTTAAGTAAAGTTTTAAGATTAAGTAAGGTTTTTCAATTATATTAAGTAAAATAAAGAAAGTATTGCAATAAAAAAAATTGTCTTTTTTCTCTTTAACCTCTTGCTGTTCCTGTCGCCTAAGAATAGAATAACAAAAAATGTGACAAGCCATCAGAACCGAACCATGGGTAAAAACCGAGGTGTGTATTGAAATGTGGACTAACTGTATTGTTGCATCCCTAATGTATATATATGCGTGTGTGTGTATGTGTGTGTTGGCCTGCTGAATGTTAAAAGGATCCAGTGTATGTTCATTAGAAATTATTTGATAATGCAGCAATAAGGTAGGCTATAAGTTAATGTAATGTTTTGGGGTTTTTTTAACTTTCAAAACACTCTTTCAAAATTTCAAATAAGAGGGCAAGTGACAAATATCGGTATCGGCCAATAATTGTTTGTTAAATATCGGCGCATCCTTAATTTCAACATATTTAACAGCAGATTCGCAACGAAAAACTTTCCACCAATCAGAGAGTTGCAGCCAAAAGAGCTGTGTGAAAGACACCTTTGGGAACCTTTATTTTTTTTAGTGTGTAGGAAGAATGATTGGGGGGAAAAAAAACACTTCCAGAACCACAAGCACTACAAAAGTAGGCGGGGCCTAACGCACTCAATGATGAAATCAGGCTCAGTACCGGATGTTCCTCCTCAGGTGGGCCGGTTTGGAGGTTTTGGACTTGTTCTTGGTGTTGCTGTTAGCAGAGGTGTTGCTGCGGCTGTCCGGGCTGGATGCGGCTGGAGAACCGGGCCTGGATGAGGTCCGAGAGCTGGAGGAGCGCCGGGATAAGGGCTCCGGGCTGGAGTCTCTGGACTGAGGTGAGGTAGGTGCTGGGCTGATCGGGTCTCGCTGATCCTCCAGGTTCTCCAGCTGGTCTGCTCCAAAAGATCAACAACTCATTTACACACAGAAAGACAAGCGCACACTTTAGCGATGACGACACTGATGCTGTTAACGTATTAAAGGTGCAGTGTGTAAGATTTCTTCAGAATCATATCCAAACACCTCTAGACCAGTTAGTTGAGTACTCGATATCCCAAATGATTCAGACTATTTGTAAATGGCGAGATGCTATTTTACCCGAGAAACCGGGACGTGGCATGTCGATGACATCATATCTGGTTATTTTGCGGTTTTTATAGAGACAGAGCGACACGCATCATAATCTGAAGGCCACGCCCACCGGGGGGGAAACAATCCAACGCTCTCCATTGACTTTGCATTGCGTGAGGCGCATCCTTGTCATTTCGGACTTATAACAACAAACTGAACAATGTCTAAAAGCTGATATGAGACAAAATGTACAGCAAACAAGCAAAACAAAACCCACAACCAAAAACACAGACGTGTTTATAAGCTATTGACCCAAAAAACGAGCGTTTAAGGACAAAAAAGTGGATTGAGACACGTTATATTACACTGAGAACTACACACACTAGAGGAGAACGTCATCAGAGACAGGAAATATCACATATAAAACTTAAATATATTTGACTTAACAGTGACAACATATTTACTGCACACACACACACACACACACACTGAGTGTCAGGATCACAAAATGTCCCCATTCTTCAACTGAAGCGACACGTTTTACTGCCTTTATCCGCTTTTGTCTCCTTAAACTCTCGTTTTTTTGGGTCGACAGCTTATAAAAACTTATTTCTGTGTTGTTTAGCTTGTTTGCTGTACACTTTGTCACATATCAGCTTTTAGACATTGTTCTGTTTTTTTGTTATAAGTCCGAAATGACAAGGAGGCGCTTCATGCAAGGCAAAGTCAATGGAGAGCGTTGGATTGTTTTCCCAACTTAAAAATCACAAATATCGGCGAACGCAGCAGCCTTATATCAGCCGAAACACGTAAAAATCACAAATATCGGCTAACCCAGCAGCCTTATATCAGCCGATACACTTAAAAATCACAAATATCGGCGAACGCAGCAGCCTTATATCGGCCGATACACGTAAAAATCACAAATATAGGCGAACGCAGTAGGCTTATATCAGCCGATACACGTAAAAATCACAAATATAGGCGAACGCAGTAGGGATGGGCAACAGTGGTCGAGTAATCGAGTACTCGAACGTGACAGCGATCATCGATCATGAGAACGATGATCGCCCTGAAAAAAAAAATATTTGTCTCTTTTTTTATTGGTTATTGCGTCGTTTTGCGCGGTACCGGAGGTCTGATTGGTTGGCGTTATACAGCACGCCTCATGACCGCGGCGAAATAAAGTGAAGAGGCGTGCACTGCAGTGATGTCTGGAATCACTGATCATTAAATGGTTAGTGCAAGATGTGCAGCGCCAATCTGTCATAGCATTATAATGAGAACACCGTGGAAAATGCTGCTAAATGATCTGTGCTTAGTTCCCCGTTTATCAGCTTATCCTCAGAGAAACTAGCGAGAACACTCAGACTAGCGCGTGAAGTTCATGTGCGCATTCGCGTCCTTTTCTGCAGATGCAGAAGATTACCTTTATGTTGTTTATCTGATTAATCTAATATAAAACGCGTTTGGTTGAGCTTAATAAGATAGAAACGCGCTGCCGTTATACCGGCTGTTCATTCTCTTCAGTTTCAGCTCAAATGCATTAATGCTCGAGCTCGACATGGTTTAGAGACCGATATTCTTTTCAGATGGGCTATTTCTTTCTCAGAATCGTTGACATTAGTAATGCAGCAGTGCTATACTGTTCTCGTATTTTTTAACAGTAGACCTAGTTTATTTAAAGTTGTTTTTCGTTATGAGTTTGAAAACGCGCAGTGATGTCAGTAAACACTTCGATCATGAATAATACAATGAAGTGCATGAAGTGCAGAGTCAATCTGTCAAAGCATTATAATGAGAACAGGATTTTAATAAGATGTTGTTTCTGTGCTTTCGTTGTCCGTGTATGAGTGTTGTTAAGAGAAGAGCACATTCAAAATGTTCCGTTTCAAACCACAGCCTGTAAAATCTAGCACGCTGAAGTTCACGTGCGCATTCACGTCCTTTTGTGTTGATTTATGTCGTAAGGTTCCTAATAATCTTCATATTAATATTGATATAGGGTGCGTTTGGTTGAGGTTATTAATCAGCAAGCTCTGCAGGGTGGTGTTATTCCACAGTTTCAGCTCAAAGGCAATGCTCGATATTACTGACTTGGTTATTTGAGACGGTCATTTTATAAAGATGTTTCTTTTTCAAAGACATTTATGCATCATAATCTAGCAGTTATTTTTTGTTTTATATGTTCATGTTTTCATATACCTGTTTTCATGTCACGTTTGTATTTGTCAACAACCGTTTTCATAACAGTTTTCATTATCTCAATAACGGACATGCCCCGCCCCCTTCACATGCCCCGCCCCCAATTACTCGAGTACTCGTTTTCGAGACCTATCGATGATCGAAATGAGAAATTGACAAAAATGCCCATCCCTAGAACGCAGCAGCCTTATATCGGCCGATACACGTAAAAATCACAAATATCGGCGAACGCAGCAGCCTTATATCGGCCGATACACGTAAAAATCACAAATATCGGCGAACACAGCAGCCTTATATCGGCCGATACACGTAAAAATCACAAATATCGGCGAACGCAGCAGCCTTATATCGGCCGATACACGTAAAAAAAAATCACAAATATCCGCGAACGCAGCAGCCTTATATCTGCCGATACACGTAAAAATCACAAATATCGGCGAACGCAGCAGCCTTATATCTGCCGATACACGTAAAAATCACAAATATAGGCGAACGCAGCAGCCTTATATCGGCCGATACACGTAAAAATCACAAATATCGGCGAACACAGCAGCCTTATATCAGCCGATACACGTAAAAATCACAAATATCGGCGAACGCAGCAGCCTTATATCGGCCGATACACGTAAAAATCACAAATATCGGCGAACCCAGCAGCCTTATATCAGCCGATACACGTAAAAATCACAAATATCGGCGAACCCAGCAGCCTTATATCGGCCGATACACGTAAAAATCACAAATATCGGCGAACGCAGCAGCCTTATATCGGCCGATACACATAAAAATCACAAATATCGGCGAACGCAGCAGCCTTATATCGGCCGATACACGTAAAAATCACAAATATCGGCGAACGCAGCAGCCTTATATCGGCAGATACACGTAAAAATCACAAATATCGGCGAACCCAGCAGCCTTATATCAGCCGATACACGTAAAAATCACAAATATCGGCGAACCCAGCAGCCTTATATCGGCCGATACACGTAAAAATCACAAATATCGGCGAACGCAGCAGCCTTATATCGGCCGATACACATAAAAATCACAAATATCGGCGAACGCAGCAGCCTTATATCGGCCGATACACGTAAAAATCACAAATATCGGCGAACGCAGCAGCCTTATATCGGCAGATACACGTAAAAATCACAAATATTGGCGAACCCAGCAGCCTTATATCGGCCGATACACGTAAAAATCACAAATATTGGCGAACCCAGCAGCCTTATATCAGCCGATACACGTAAAAATCACAAATATTGGCGAACCCAGCAGCCTTATATCAGCCGATACACGTAAAAATCACAAATATCGGCGAACCCAGCAGCCTTATATCGGCCGATACACGTAAAAATCACAAATATCGGCGAACGCAGCAGCCTTATATCAGCCGAAACACGTAAAAATCACAAATATCGGCGAACGCAGCAGCCTTATATCAGCCGATACACGTAAAAATCACAAATATCGGCGAACCCAGCAGCCTTATATCAGCCGATACACGTAAAAATCACAAATATCGGCGAACGCAGCAGCCTTATATCGGCAGATACACGTAAAAATCACAAATATTGGCGAACCCAGCAGCCTTATATCAGCCGATACACGTAAAAATCACAAATATCGGCGAACCCAGCAGCTTTATATCGGCCGATACACGTAAAAATCACAAATATCGGCGAACCCAGCAGCCTTATATCGGCCGATACACGTAAAAATCACAAATATCGGCGAACGCAGCAGCCTTATATCGGCTGATACACGTAAAAATCACAAATATCGGCCGATATTTCGGTCTAACACTACACTGCATGATAAAAAGACTCACCGCCTGCATCTTCCTCATCATCCCCATCATTCTCTCCATCCTCCTCCTCCTCCTCCTCCTCCATCTCCTCTTCCTCTTCGCTGTTAAGGCTGGGCTCCAGGTCGCTCCCTGAGATCGCCTCTTCTGACATGGCGTCCCCTGGGTCTCCAAGAGCATTACTTACACATCATATCCAGACCACCTGAACAACAAACACACAATATCATTACTTCAAGAGGAATTCACACGTTTATATTCAGCTATGACGCATTAAATGGACCGAAAGAGAAAGTGAGAATACATTTATAATGCTACAAAAGATTTCTATTTATTCATAAATATGAAGCAGCACAAACGTTGTCATTAATCAGAATGATAATAATCGAGGATTAGGATGATTTCTGACGGATTTTTAATTTCAAACTTTGTTTTCTGATTAAATTAAGAAAATACTGTAAAATCAAGGCAATTGTTAGCAATGTATAGTTATATTTACTAAATGTATTTATGGTTTGTTAACCTCCTTAGCTGTGGGACCATTTCCATCTGGATTTGGCCTCCCTAAATTTAAAATAAATACACAAATGTGGTGTCATTTTACAGGAAACCCTCTGAAGTTTCATAAAGCACTGCTAAAAGTGATAAACATGTGAGTATATGTTGTCTGAGCTGTAATAACCCCCCAAAAAAGTTTGGTCATAAATTAATTGTTGAAAGTGTGTAACTCAGGCCCTGTGAGCTCTAGCACCCTGCAGACAGTTCCGGCTGTAAACACTAGATTACAGAACCTGTCCATCATTAAAGTGCATCTGTCGATCATTAAAGTGCATCTGTCCATCATAAAACTGCATCTGTCCATCATAAAAGTGCATCTGTCCATCATTAAAGTGCATCTGTCGATCATTAAAGTGCATCTGTCCATCATAAAACTGCATCTGTCCATCATAAAAGTGCATCTGTCCATCATAAAAGTGCATCTATCCATCATAAAAGTGCATCTGTCCATCATAAAAGTGCATCTATCCATCATAAAAGTGCATCTATCCATCATAAAAGTGCATCTATCCATCATAAAAGTGCATCTGTCCATCATAAAAGTGCATCTGTCCATCATAAAAGTACATCTGTCCATCATAAAAGTGCATCTATCCATCATAAAAGTGCATCCATCCATCATAAAACTGCATCTGTCCATCATAAAAGTGCATCTGTCCATCATAAAAGTGCATCTGTCCATCATAAAAGTGCATCTGTCCATCATAAAAGTGCATCTATCCATCATAAAAGTGCATCTGTCCATCATAAAAGTGCATCTGTCCATCCTAAAAGTGCATCTATCCATCATAAAAGTGCATCTGTCCATCATAAAAGTGCATCTGTCCATCATAAAAGTGCATCTATCCATCATAAAAGTGCATCCGTCCATCATAAAACTGCATCTGTCCATCATAAAAGTGCATCTGTCCATCATAAAAGTGCATCTATCCATCCTAAAAGTGCATCTATCCATCATAAAAGTGCATCTGTCCATCATAAAAGTGCATCTGTCCATCATAAAAGTGCATCTATCCATCATAAAAGTGCATCCATCCATCATAAAACTGCATCTGTCCATCATAAAAGTGCATCTGTCCATCATAAAAGTGCATCTGTCCATCATAAAAGTGCATCTATCCATCATAAAAGTGCATCTATCCATCATAAAAGTGCATCCATCCATCATAAAACTGCATCTGTCCATCATAAAAGTGCATCTATCCATCATAAAAGTGCATCCATCCATCATAAAACTGCATCTGTCCATCATAAAAGTGCATCTATCCATCATAAAAGTGCATCTATCCATCATAAAAGTGCATCTATCCATCATAAAAGTGCATCTATCCATCATAAAAGTGCATCTATCCATCATAAAAGTGCATCTGTCCATCATAAAAGTGCATCTATCCTCATAAAAGTGCATCTGTCCATCATAAAACTGCATCTGTCCATCATAAAAGTGCATCTGTCCATCATAAAAGTGCATCCATCCATCATAAAACTGCATCTGTCCATCATAAAAGTGCATCTGTCCATCATAAAAGTGCATCTGTCCATCATAAAAGTGCATCTATCCATCATAAAAGTGCATCTATCCATCATAAAAGTGCATCCATCCATCATAAAACTGCATCTGTCCATCATAAAAGTGCATCTATCCATCATAAAAGTGCATCCATCCATCATAAAACTGCATCTGTCCATCATAAAAGTGCATCTATCCATCATAAAAGTGCATCTATCCATCATAAAAGTGCATCTATCCATCATAAAAGTGCATCTATCCATCATAAAAGTGCATCTAAATGTTTTTTTGCTTTACTGGAAAGACGTTTTTAGACGTAAAGATTACGTCTAAAATTTGTATTAGATACAAATGTCAGTAGCAATGCAGAACTGACTTGTGGATTATTGCCATCATCAACCAAAAAAACAAGATGGACACCCACTACACCTGATGCTTCCCTTCCAACCGAACTAGTAGATGAAAGTTAACACAGAACTCGGGGTTATGTAATTCATGTTTAATCTGCGTTTCGAAATCGCAACTCACAAAACAAAACACAAACGCAGTTCGGGAACAGAAGAACAAAGAGCGACCAAAGAACTAAAAAAAAAGTGTTGAGAGAAGAAACAGAAAGAGCTAGAAGGAGCAAGAGACTCAGGCCTGCTTACATAAGAAGGGTTATGTAAGAGAAGGCTGCGTTTCCCAGCCAGGGAGCGGTGTGTGTGTGTGTGTGTGTGTGTGTGTGTGTGAATGTAGGCCACGCTGCCCGTGACACACTGACACATTCACACACACACACACACACACACAGCTCAAGCACAGCCTGTTCCACAACAACCGCTCCATCCGCTTCTGCGTCCAATAAAGCGCTCATTATAAACCCTTTCCTGAGAACCAAACGCAAGAAATTATGAATATTGTCTCATGTACTTCCGTCCATCCCACATCAAAACTGACAAAAAAGTCATACACACTATGTTTATAGCACTTTATTATACAACAAAATGCAAGTATTGATAGATTTTTAAATGCATATGCTCATGTCTCCAAGTCATAGTCTAAAAATATACCATTATATATTTACCATTACCATACCATTATAATATTATATATTATATATACCATTATATAATAAAAATATACCATTATAAATTACAAATATAACATTTAATATAATATAGGCTAAAGTGCAATATTTGTATGTATGTCAAACGATTAATCGCATCCAAAATAAAAGTGTGTTTACATAACATATGTATAATTACACATATTTAAGCAATATTTGCATGATTATCCCACATAAAAGATCTTCATTTGTGCTCCACAGAAGGCGAAATGTCATAGAGTAAATTAATATCTAGTGAACAAAACTATTGCTTTAAATGTCAATCTCTGCGTTGTTCCAACAAAAATACGACTCTCGAGTATTAATAAGCTGTATTACATATATACTCATCTAAATACACACAAATCCCCCCATTACAGACCTCGACTATATCTAATGTACATAAAAAAACACACATTTGATTAAATGTCCCTTAAATAAATAATCGTATCGATTATGAGAGCGACTGTGTGAAATGATGATTCTGCACCTGCGCTTGACACAAATCGCAGTCATCGAATAAAACACATCATATTTCATCACACTGGGTGTATATAAACCGATTTTGCTACTGTATAATCACACAAAAGTGTCGCTTCCGTGGACTGAAGTGAATGAGGCACATTTACATAACTGTACTTGGAGAGCAGCGGCGTCGCTAACGTAGAACAACCCGCCGGAAAACTCGCATAACACTCACAATCTGAGGGAGAAAACACGCTTTGGCTGACACGTATATCTGTTTTGTATTGATTTAAATCGGTTCTGTGTGAGAAACTGCTCATTTCGAGTCTGACGAGCCCGCTAGCTGTTAGCGCATTAGCACGAGCGCGCGATGCTCTCTTTTGTTGACGTTAGCTTCCGCGCTAACTCCGCTCAAATACAACGATTAAAACACATTATCGCCACATAGACACGCGTGAGCGGTGTTGAATCAACGTCTTACCTTTTTACACCCTTTTTAGGAGCCTGTGGTTGTGCTGTGATTCATTAAAGTGTTAATATAAATGTTTGTAATGCTCACTGATTCTTTTATTTTAACTAGTAATTGTGCTCGAGCACCGACCTCAAACGCCCGTGGAGGCGCAGCGGCTGAGGGAAATGGTTCCGCTCTTCAGACGGTCCGGGGTTGAATATCTCCAGTGTTTCATAAGCACTTAGAGAGAGGGTTGCATAAAAGTAAACACTACAAGGTGTTGTGTAAATGCCTGGAATAATCCAGACGGATGACTTACAAAAGACTGTCAGTCACTGTATACACTGATTGATTAGCTAGTACAACATTTTAAATAATTGCATATAAAACAGAATAATGTTATATATGCATCATGACAACTGCATTTCGTTGCCTTGTACTTGTACTTGTGTAATGACAATAAAGTTGAATCTAATCTAATCTAATCTAATGACATATTATATAGGCCTATGTATACATATTATATAATAAGCAAGTGTTTTATGGCTGTTATATGTTATATTTTTAATGTTTTGTAAAGTAACTTATTCAAAATATTGTGTGTATGGCACATATAGTTATATATCATGATATATTTGATGTCATTTATTATATAATTAGGAAATATTGTATAGCGTGTTATAAAACAGCAATGTTTAAGAAAAGGTTGTGTAAATTATTAAAATAATCAATATTGAAGGCCTATAATATTATATAATCATGTTATATAATATATCATATATATTCTTAATATACATATAATGCACTTTAGCCTGTATTATTACACATTTTGCAATTTATAATGCATTTTTAACATATTGTATTTTTGCATCGTTATATATTAATTTGTAATTAGTAATGAATAATATTACTATGTATTTTCAACGTATTGTATTTTTTGCATTTTAGCACATCTCTTTGTATTTTTTATAATTTAAATATTGTATTAACATGTCGTATGTTTATGATACAAGGTAAATATAATATTCTGTGTAAAAAATAAGCTATATTTCATATTTTTAAAGTTCATGTTATTCATGTTATGTAATTTATTATATAATTAGGAAGAATTTATGGCACAGAGACTCTTATTATGTAATTAGGAAATATTGTATAGCGTGTTATAAAACAGCAATGTTTAAGAAAAGGTTCTTAAATTCTTAAAATAATTAATATTGAAGACTTTATACTGTTATTATATTATGTTACATAATTATAAAATAATATAATTTGTTATATAATATATAATCTATATACTTAATGCACTTATATTTATATTTATATTTACAATATTTATATTTTATATATTGTATTAAAATGTCTTATATAATGTAAAATATATATTATATAATTATAAAATGATATAATAATATGTTATATAATATATCATATATATTCTTTATATGCATATATTGCACTTTAGCTTTTATTATTACACATATTATATTATTTTGCAATTTATAAGGCATTTATAACATATTGTATTTTTGCATTTTAACCTGCATCATTATATATTATTTTGTAATTAATAATGTAATTTATAATGAATCATATTACTATGTATTTTTTACTTATTGTATTTATATGCATTTTTATCACATATTTATTATAGTTTTAAATATTGTATTAACATTTCTTATGTTTATGATACAAGGTAAATAGATTTTGTGTAAAAAATAAGTTATATTTCATATTTTTAAAGTGCATGATATTCATGTTATGTAATTTATTATACGATTAGGCAGAGAGACTCTTATTATGTAATTAGGAAATATTGTATAGCGTGTTATGAAACAGCAATGTTTAAGAAAAGGTTCTTAAATTCTTTAAATAATTAATATTGAAGACTTTATACTGTTATTATATGATGTTATATAATTATAAAATAATATAATATGTTATATAAAATATCATATATATTCTTAATATACATATAATGCACTTTAGCCTGTATTATTACACATATTATATTATTTTGTAATTTATAATGCATTTATATATATTTTTAACATATTGTATGTTTGCATCATTATATATTATTTTGTAATTAATAATGAACCATATTACTATGTTTTTTTTACTTATTGTATTTATTTTGTATTTTAGCACATATCTTTATATTTATATATTTTAAATATTGTATTAAAATGTTGTATGTTTATGATACAAGGTAAATATAGTATTTTGTGTAAAACATTTTTTTTTAAAGTGCATGCTTTTCATGTTATGTAATTTATTATATAATTAGGAAATATTGTATAGCATGTTAAACAATTATATTATATAATTATAAAATAATATAATTTATCATGTAATAATATGTTATATAATATATAATATATATTCTTAATATACATATAATGCACTTTAGCCTGTATTATTACACATATGATATTATTTAGCAATTTATAATGCATTTATAACATATTGTGTTTTTGCATTTTAACCTACATCATTATATATTATTTTGTAATTAATAATTTAATTTATAATGAATCATATTACTATGTATTTTTTTACTTATTGTATTTATTTGCATTTTATCACATTTTTATAATAGTTTTAAATATTGTATTAACATTTCTTATGTTTATGATACAAGGTGAATATATTTTGTGTAAAAAACAAGTTATATTTCATATTTTTAAAGTGCATGATATTCATGTTATGTAATTTATTATATAATTAGGCAGAATTTATGGCACAGAGACTCTTATTATGTAAATCACAAGAAAAGGAAATAATCCAACCAGATGATTTTTTAAATTTTAATTTAAAAAAAGACAGTATCAGTTCAAATATTATTGTTGTAAATATTATTATACTAAACTATATACATATGATTAAAATTGTATTATTATTAAATGCCCCAAATGTAATTTCCCATGGCTATTATACACTATAATTATTCCGAACTACAACTTGAAATATATGTAATGTTTAAAAATACATAATATCCCACGTAAACGTTTTAGATTGAGATATGAAAAATCATATAATAAAGTAATAAAGTAATAAATAAACGGTTACGAAACTAGAACCATTTTAATGTCGTTAAATTGAACTTCTTCACGGCGTTACGCCACTGACGCACGGCGCAGCGTGATGACGTCAAACACAGTCGACGGCGCTGCGCTTTATTGTGTTTATTAGCCGTCCAGATCGTCTAAAGATGGATTAAATACGCACTAGAAAATGATCGATGTAGTTCTTTATAATATTATGGGCTGGTCGATGGTTTAGCGGAGGTTTGGGGGCTCTGATTTCTGCAAAAATGAACAAAGGCTGGCTGGAGTTAGAAAGTGACCCGGGTGAGTCTCTAAATCAACACATATCTAACAACAGTATAGCATATAGAGTTAGGTTATTAACTATTAATCAGTATTTTATTATTTATAACATATGCTGTACGTTGACGTTATCTCGCTATATAGTAGAACAGCAGTAAATACAATACATATGAACATTAACATCCCATAATTAACATTAGTGTGCTCTTTCAGGGTTGTTCACACTCTTGGTGGAGGACTTTGGTGAGTATGCAAACACGATTTATTGCTTTTATGGTGTCAGTTATGCTCTAAATATGAGCTATGTGTGATAAATATTGATTATTAGTTATTAGTAATAGATGAATGTGGAAGAGTGATGTAAATGTCTTGTGTTTGGACAGGTGTGACGGGCGTTCAGGTGGAGGAGATCTATGATCTTCAGAGCAAATGTCAAAGGTGGATTTATCACTTTTTTGTCATTTTAAGCCTGTATATTTATGATTTTTATATTAAAGGTGCAGTATGTAAGATTTTTCCAGTAAATATCCAAACACCTCTAGGCCAGTGGTGATACTCCATTTACTATTTGTAAATGTTGAGATGTATTTTACCGGAGGAACCGGGACGTGTGGGGGCGTGGCCTGTCGATGACATCATATCCGCGGTTTTATTCTGCAGAAACGCTTTCCTCTCACTGCAGTGTGAACAAGTGTCATAGCAGAGTAACGCCATCCCATCATCAACACACTCAGATGTGTGTAATATGATCATCAGAGCTGCGTTACCTCACACTCATGAGCGGAAGTGGCGACTGTGGCATAATAAAAGTCCTGCTGCTCGCGAGGCATGTGTTGCGTTCATCTCATTAACAATCGCTCCATTTCTGCCCAACAACATGTGACAACAACTGTCGCGTTTAAACAATGCTCAATTAGTGCTAAGAGAATACCAACTCCACCAGGCCAACTCCACCGGGCCAACTCCACCGGGCCAACTCCACCAGGCCAACGCCACCGGGCCAACTCCACCAGGCCAACTCCACCGGGCCAACTCCACCAGGCCAACTCCACCAGGCCAACTCCACCGGGCCACAACTCCACCGGGCCAACTCCACCGGGCCAACTCCACCAGGCCAACTCCACCAGGCCAACGCCACCAGGCCAACTCCACCAGGCCAACTCCACCGGGCCAACTCCACCGGGCCAACTCCACCAGGCCAACGCCACCAGGCCAACTCCACCAGGCCAACTCCACCGGGCCAACTCCACCAGGCCAACTCCACCAGGCCAACTCCACCGGGCCAACTCCACCAGGCCAACTCCACCAGGCCAACTCCACCGGGCCAACTCCACCAGGCCAACTCCACCAGGCCAACTCCACCGGGCCAACTCCACCAGGCCAACTCCACCGGGCCAACTCCACCGGGCCAACTCCACCAGGCCAACTCCACCAGGCCAACGCCACCAGGCCAACGCCACCGGGCCAACTCCACCGGGCCAACTCCACCGGGCCAACTCCACCGGGCCAACTCCACCAGGCCAACGCCACCGGGCCAACGCCACCAGGCCAACGCCACCAGGCCAACTCCACCAGGCCAACGCCACCGGGCCAACTCCACCGGGCCAACTCCACCGGGCCAACTCCACCGGGCCAACTCCACCGGGCCAACTCCACCAGGCCAACTCCACCAGGCCAACTCCACCAGGCCAACGCCACCGGGCCAACGCCACCAGGCCAACGCCACCGGGCCAACTCCACCGGGCCAACTCCACCGGGCCAACTCCACCGGGCCAACTCCACCGGGCCAACTCCACCGGGCCAACTCCACCAGGCCAACTCCACCAGGCCAACTCCACCAGGCCAACGCCACCGGGCCAACTCCACCGGGCCAACTCCACCGGGCCAACTCCACCGGGCCAACTCCACCAGGCCAACGCCACCGGGCCAACGCCACCAGGCCAACGCCACCAGGCCAACTCCACCGGGCCAACTCCACCGGGCCAACTCCACCAGGCCAACGCCACCGGGCCAACGCCACCGGGCCAACGCCACCAGGCCAACTCCACCAGACCACCGGGCCAACGCCACCGGGCCAACTCCACCAGGCCAACTCCACCGGGCCAACTCCACCAGGCCAACGCCACCGGGCCAACGCCCAGACTCATCACACCAGACTCTCGTCTATTGTAAAGAAGTCCTCAGTTTCCCATTGGTCCTGACAGGAGGGTCAGCGTGTGTCTTCTGCCCATGAGCACACACAGATCCGCCGCTCGCTGGAGATTTGCTCTTTCTCAGTTCTCTGTTGTGTGTGAATCAGCAGTTTCTGAAACACTCAGACCAGCAAACATTCCACGCTCAAAGTCACTAATATCAGCTTTCTTCTCTATTCTGATGCTCATCTTGAACTTCAGCAGGTCGTGTTGATCATGCCTTGAGTTGCTGCCATGTGATATTTGCATTAACAAGCCGTTGAACAGGTGTACCTAATAAAGTGGCCGATGAGTGTATATAAACAAATATATTTGTTTGTTCTGACGCTGTTGTCTTTTCCCCTTCTCATCAGTCCTGTGTATGGCTTCATCTTCCTCTTTAAGTGGATCGAGGAGCGAAGATCTCGGCGTAAAGTCTCCACGCTGGTGGACGAAACCTCCGTTATCGATGACGAGATCGTGAACGACATGTTTTTTGCTCACCAGGTTCGTCCTCGTATTATTTCTTTGTCTATAAACTAGCCTATAATTAGGGATGGGTATCGTTAGGGTTTTAACAGCAATGTTTGAACAAAACACATATAAAACATCTATTGGTAAATGGACCTGTGCACCGGATACAAGATAAGAACAAAGCGCAAACACATGTTAAATAAATACACAAATTAAACTCAACAGTGCTTTGATTTCAGGAAGTTCTAACATTAAGTAATACGGCCTACAGAGAAATCTAATAAAGTAATGAAATGTAAAATATATCTGCAAGCGCAAATAAGAAGACAAGACATGCCAAAATGGCTGTGAGTGTCAGATAAACGGCAGCAATGAGCAATTAAACACATTTTAAGATGATTTTAGGCAAAAATGCTGAAAAATGCACTGTAGTCTATGGGAATTTCATGTTTTGTTCTATTAAAGCGCCACCAAGAGGCACAATCCTACCATTTTTTTATGTGTCCTCGGAGTGAGCCCATACATGTGTGTCAATTTTGGTGAAAATATCTAAATTCTTTCTGGAGTTTTAGACATTTATATGGAAAAAAACACGTAAAAAATGACTGACACCTGACTTTGAATGGATTTTACTCCCCCTTACTATCAATATTTTGACATTTGTGCATTAGCGTTTAGCTATCGACCTATGTTTCAGAACTTCTGACGTTGGTTTCGTCTCGATCGGACTAGCGGTTTCGAAGATATCAGCTAACGTTTTATAAGCGCTAAATTACAACGCTGCACAAACCATACACCGAAACCTGGCAAATCTGGTATAGTTGGACTCGGCGAGGATTCAGGAGACAAAAAAAAAGTTACTCCCATGAAAATAAGTCAATCACACCCAAAGTTATAAGCGTTTGGAAAAAAAAATTCTCCACTAGGTGGTGCTGTTTAGAAACTTCTCAGGCTCCTTCAGGGCATCGTGTTGATGACCCATACCGAGTTTCGTAAAACAATCCGTTCATAAAATACAGCATTTTAGCACATAATTCGATATGGTTAAATTGGATGTCTGACGGCTCAGCATGCCGTCCTGAATCTAATGTGACTTTTATGATTTTTGGACAAACGGTTCAGAAGTTATAAGCCAAAATAGCCATTTTTTGTATCTCCGGACCAGTAGGTGGCGCTGTGCCGAAATGCTGCATTTTGCCTCAGGTCATGCTTGTGATGACATGTACCAAGTTTGGTTTGAATACGATAAAGCGTTGCGGAGATGTAGCCTTAAGTGTATTTTCGCAACCGCTACGTAAAATTTGTTTGCGCGTTTATCAAAAACAATTTGACGAATCAACTTGGATTCCATAACTTTTTGTCAGCACCACCTGAAGATGATCTGGTTACATTTTTGTGAAAATTGGAGCAATGGCCTAGGACGAGTTCGTAAAAGTCGGTTATTTAAAAATGGCGGGAAAATTTTCATGACGGATGATTTTCATATGGTGCAATTGAATCGCCTTGAGCAAAGGAATCAAAGGAAAAAAATAATTTTGTCTCTATCCCTTAGGGTTCAAAAGTTATCAGCATAATCATGAGTGAAACTTTAGACAGGTGGTGGCGCTAGAGGGATTGAGTTAGAGACTCCAAATTTGCTATAGTGACATTTCAGACTGTCCTCTATCCGTGTGCCAAATTTCATAACTTTCCCGCAAACAGTTCTGTGAGTTGCCATAGACTCCAAGACAGAATAATAATAATAAGAAATCGAACGGTTTCAATAGGAGCCTCCGCATCTTCAGTGCTTGGCCCCTAATAACGCTCCATAGTGTTCACTGTATAACTGATAGATTAATAAAGCTGAAGTTATTCCTTCTACAGCTGTGAGTATTTACTCTTTCTCTTTTGTTTGATTCACATGAATGGCTCAATCGTCAGCAGGTTTATTAGACGCTGGCCCTTTAAGATCTAATAATATTCTCCAAACCATTTACGCCCATTTCAGACACGAACTGTGTTTAAGTGACTACTCTCCAATCCGGCCATTTTGACAGTCTATTTGTTGTGTATTTGATGGTTTAGACGCGCACAAAGCCTAAAGTATAATGTAATGTGTAATGCCTTGTACTTGTGTAATGACAATAAAGTTGAATCTAATCTAATGTAGCCGACATAATTCCCAGTTTCCTATCGTCTGTTTGTGTATTGTTGTGTGCAGTTGATCCCGAACTCCTGCGCGACTCACGCTCTTCTGAGTGTGCTCCTGAACTGCAGTGGTGTGGAGCTGGGAAACACTCTGAGCCGCATGAAGGCTTTCACCAAGGGCTTCAGTCCTGAGGTCAGTTACACATTAAGACCTAACAATATCTGAAACTCTGCATCCTCTTAAAGGGTTAGTTCAGCCAAAAATGTAAATTGTGTCATTAATGACTGAGCCTCATGTGGTTGGACAACCGTCAGACCTCCGTTCATCTTCAGACACAAATGAAGATATTTTAGTCTAAAGGCCTGTTCACACCGGGACGATTTTCGCGCGCGTTTATCGCCGACGTTTAACGCCTCGTGACTAAACAATGAGCGCCAATGTGAGTGTTCACACCGACGCGCAAAACGGCAGGCGTAAAAGCGCCATTTTAAAAAAAACGCCTCGGGTTCGTTTTTTTATTTTGACGCGGCGCGTAAAAAACTGTCCGACCAATGAGATCGGCGCTTTTGTTCACGTGCCTGGAGCTGCTGAAGTGACAGTAAAACACGACTTGGTGGCGCTCAAGCACAAAATCGGTCTTGCCGAGCACACACTGATACGACGAAGAAGTAGTAAGTAGACAAAGAAGAAGATGAGCTGCTAATGCTGCTTACCAGTTAGCAAAAAGTGTGTGAATGGTTTTGTCCATATACATAATATATCTGTGGTTTTGGCAAGCACGTAAATACTGTCTCTCTTCTTCTTCTGTGTGACAAGCGAGTGTCAGAGGCTTAAAGTGCCGCAGCACCATCTTGTGTACCGGGAGCGCATCTACTGAATGTGCACGTTCACTCGGCGCAACGCCAGTGAAAATCGCTTGGGTGTGAACACTCAAGACGCGCCGAAAAACGGCACGAAAAACGCTGGCGATAAGCGCGCGCGATATTCGTCCCGGTGTGTACAGGCCTTAAAGCTGATGCTGAGAAAGGCTTCAGATAGGCCTCCATTGGCATTCAGTACATTTACACTCACAAGACCCATAAAAGGCACTAAAAACGTCGTTACAAAGTCCATCTCACCACAGTGACTCTACAATAATCTTACGATGCGACGACAATAGTTTTTGTGCGCAAAAAAAAAATCAAAATAACACCTTTATCCAACCTCTTCTTGTCTTCCGTGTGTGTCTCCACGACGCATGCGCGAGAATATGAGCAGATCCGGCGTTCGGGAATCCATGAAATGCCACTTTAGCCCCATTTTGAGAACTACAGCGAGACCTAAAGCGCGATCAGTGTAGAATTCAACAGCTGAGATACGCGCGTCTTCCTCTGCTCGTAAACAAATCTCTTCTGGGTCATGTGTCCGAACGCCGGATCTGCTCATATTCTCACGCATGCGTCGTGGAGACACACACGGAAGACAAGAACAAGCTGGATAAAGGTGTTGTTTTGATTATTTTTTTGCGCACAAAAACTATTGTCGTCGCATCGTAAAATTATTGTAGAGTCACTGTGGTGAGATGGACTTTGTAACGGCGTTTTTAGTGCCTTTTATGGGTCTTGTGAGTGTAAATGTACTGAATGCCAATGGAGGCCTATCTGAAGCCTTTCTCAGCATCAGCTTTACACTAAAATATCTTTTGTGTCTGAAGATGAACGGAGGACTGACGGGTCTCGAACGACATGAGGGTGAGAAATTAATGACAGAATTTTCATTTTGGGGTGAACTAACCCTTTAATGCCTGTGTTATAAAGCACATCTGTATTTCTTTGATGTGGTAGAGTAAAGGTTACGCCATTGGAAACGCCCCTGAGCTGGCGAAAGCCCACAACAGCCACGCCAGGTAGGGTCAGCGCCCATATCACTTCACAGACTTCACTAACACAGAATAAGTAGATTTTGTGCAATTGAGATTAGCTTGTAGTCATTGTTTTCGTCTGGTTTGCTTGGAGGCCGGAGCCGCGGCACCTTCCGGAGAAACAGAACGGCATCAGCGCCGTGCGGACGATGGAGGCGTTTCACTTCGTCAGTTACGTGCCAATCAAAGACCGGCTGTTTGAACTGGACGGGCTGAAGGCGTATCCCATAGACCACGGTGAGAGCCTGAACTCACCACACACAGCTCCACTGGCAGCCCGGCGGTTATAATGATCTGCCTGTCTCTCTCAGGGCCGTGGGGTGAGGAGGAAGAGTGGACCGATAAAGCCAGACGGGTCATTATGGAGCGGATAGGACTGGCCACGGCTGGGTAAGAGCCAGGCGGATCAATATCACATCTCTAGCCAACAGCATGAGGAAATTAAAGATAGAACAGCAAGAATAAAGTAATATTTTAATGCACTTTGAACGCCTCTGTCGCCTCTGGCTTTGCTCAGTCGGGGACGCTAAATATTCAACTATATCACTGATCAGCTCATTTCAATGATCATAGTCATAATAGTGAGATAAAAAGTCGAAAATATGACATGCTAAATCATAATTATAAGATAAAATGTTGAAAATATGATTTTAAAAGTCCTCATTATTTGATAAAGTCAAAATATGATATGCTGTATCATAATTATAAGATAAAATGTTGAAAATATGATTTTAAAAGTCCTCATTATTAGATAAAAAGTCAAAAATATGATTTTAAAAGTCATAACAGTGAGATAAAAAGTCAAAAATATGATTTTAAAAGTCCTCATTATTAGATAAAGTCAAAAATATGATTTTAAAAGTCCTCATTATTGGATAAAAAGTCAAAAATATGATTTTAAAAGTCCTCATTATTAGATAAAGTCAAAAATGACATGCTAAGTCATAATTATAAGATAAAATGTTGAAAATATGATTTTAAAAGTCCTCATTATTGGATAAAAAGTCAAAAATATGATTTTAAAAGTCAGAACAGTGAGATAAAAAGTCAAAAATATGATTTTAAAAGTCCTCATTATTAGATAAAGTCAAAAATGACATGCTAAATCATAATTATAAGATAAAATGTTGAAAATTATGATTTTAAAAGTCCTCATTATTTGATAAAGTCAAAATATGACATGCTAAGTCATAATTATAAGATAAAATGTTGAAAATTATGTTTTTAAAAGTCCTCATTATTTGATAAAGTCAAAATATGACATGCTAAGTCATAATTATAAGATAAAATGTTGAAAATTATGATTTTAAAAGTCCTCATTATTTGATAAAGTCAAAATATGACATGCTAAATCATAATTATAAGATAAAATGTTGAAAATTATGTTTTTAAAAGTCCTCATTATTTGATAAAGTCAAAATATGACATGCTAAGTCATAATTATAATATAAAATGTTAAAAATATGATTTTAAAAGTCCTCATTATTTGATAAAGTCAAAATATGACATGCTAAGTCATAATTATAAGAGAAAATGTTGAAAATATGATTTTAAAAGTCCTCATTATTGGATAAAAAGTCAAAAATATGATTTTAAAAGTCCTCATTATTAGATAAAGTCAAAATATGACATGCTAAATCATAATTATAATATAAAATGTTGAAAATATGATTTTAAAAGTCCTCATTATTGGATAAAAAGTCAAAAATATGATTTTAAAAGTCCTCATTATTAGATAAAGTCAAAATATGACATGCTAAATCATAATTATAAGATAAAATGTTGAAAATATGATTTTAAAAGTCCTCATTATTAGATAAAGTCAAAATATGACATGCTAAGTCATAATTATAAGAGAACATTTTGAAAATATGATTTTAAAAGTCCTTATTATTGGATAAAAAGTCAAAAATATGATTTTAAAAGTCCTTATTATTGGATAAAAAGTCAAAAATATGATTTTAAAAGTCCTCATTATTAGATTAAAAAGTCAAAAATATGACATGCTAAATCATAAAAATAATTTTCAACAATTTATCTTATAATTATGATTTAGCATGTCATATTTTTGACTTTATCTAATAATGAGGACTTAATCATTTTCAACAATTTATCTTATAATTAAGTCCTCATTATTAGATAAAGTCAAAAATATGACATGCTAAGTCATAATTATAATATAAAATTTTGAAAATATGATTTTAAAAGTCCTCATTATTAGATAAAGTCAAAAATATGACATGCTAAGTCATAATTATAAGATAAAATGTTGAAAATATGATTTTAAATGTCCTCATTATTAGATAAAAAGTCAAAAATATGATTTTAAAAGTCATAATAGTGAGATAAAAAGTCAAAAATATGACATTCTAAATCATAATTATAAGAGAAAATGTTGAAAATTATGATTTTAAAAGTCCTCATTATTAGTAAAGTCAAAGCATGTCATATTTAAGTCATAATTATAAAATAAAATGTTGAAAATATGATTTTAAATGTCCTCACAATTAGATAATGTCAAAAATATGATTTTAAAAGTCATAATATGGAGATAAAAAGTCAAAAATATGACATGCCAAGTCATAATAAGATAAAATGTTGAAAATATGATTTTATAAGTCCTCATTATTAGATAAAAAGTCAAAACTAATACATGCCAAGTCATTGTGAGATGAACAGTTGAAATTAGGACTTTAAACATTTGGATGTAAAGTCCTAATTATGAGATAAAAAGCTGAAATTAGATTTTAAAAGTCTAAATTATGAGCAAAACACACACTAAGATATTAAAGAGATATAGGGGACTTGACTTGCACTTTTAATTTGAATCTTCCTGTAAAGTTTATAAACTGTATTTTATATTCAATATTATGGTCCAGTTCTCACTCTGAACTAGTGTCTTATTAACATGCATATTAGTAGGATATTATAGGCTGTTAATTAATATTTATAAAGCATGTATTAATGCCTTATTCAGATTATATTCATATCCCTTAATCCGACCCAGTACCTAAACTTAAAGGGTTAGTTCAGCCAAAAATGTAAATTGTGTGATTAATGACTGAGCCTCATGTGGTTGGACACCCGTCAGACCTCCGTTCATCTTCAGACACAAATGAAGATATTTTAGTGTAAATCTGATGCTCTGAAAGGCCTCCATTGGCTCAACTTTACACTCTCAAGACCCTTAAAAGACACTAAAGACTAAAGTTACAAAGTCCATCTCACTACAGCGGCTCTACAATAACTTTATGAAGACGAGAATAGTTTCTGTGCGCAAAAAAACCCTAAATAACGACTTATATAGTGATGACGATTTCAAAACACACATCATGAAGCTTCGAAGCGTTATGAGTCAGTGAGTCGAATGATGATTCGGATCGCATGTCAAACTGCTGAAATTTGGCGATTCAAACCGCTGAATCGACTCACTGATTCATAACGCTCCAAACCGCTGAATCGACTCACTGATTCCTAGCGCTCCAAACCGCTGATTCGACTCACTGATTCATAACGCTCTGAACCGCTGAATCGACTCACTGATTCATAATGCTCCGAACCGCTGAATCGACTCACTGATTCATAACGCTCCAAACCGCTGATTCGACTCACTGATTCATAACGCTCTGAACCGCTGAATCGACTCACTGATTCATAATGCTCCGAAACGCTGAATCGACTCACTGATTCCTATCGCTCCAAACCGCTGATTCGACTCACTGATTCATAACGCTCTGAACCGCTGAATCGACTCACTGATTCATAATGCTCCGAAACACTGAATCGACTCACTGATTCATAACGCTCCGAACCGCTGAATCGACTCATTGATTCATAACGCTCCAAACTGCTGAATCAACTCACTGACTCATAACGCTCTGAACCGGTGAATCGACTCACTGATTCATAACGCTCTGAACCGCTGAATCGACTCACTGATTCATAATGCTCCGAAACGCTGAATCGACTCACTGATTCCTAGCGCTCCAAACCGCTGATTCGACTCACTGATTCATAACGCTCTGAACCGCTGAATCGACCCACTGATTCATAACGCTCCGAACCGCTGAATCGACTCATTGATTCATAACGCTCCAAACTGCTGAATCAACTCACTGACTCATAACGCTCCAAACCGCTGAATCGACTCACTGACTCATAACGCTCCAAACCACTGAATCGACTCACTGATTCATAACGCTCCAAACCGCTGAATCGACTCACTGATTCATAACGCTTTGAAGCTTCATGAGGCCGTGTTTTGAAATCGTCATCACTATATAAGTCGTTATTTAGGGTTTTTTTGCGCACAGAAACTATTCTCGTCTTCATAAAGTTATTGTAGAGCCGCTGTAGTGAGATGGACTTTGTAACTTTAGTCTTTAGTGTCTTTTAAGGGTCTTGAGAGTGTAAAGTTGAGCCAATGGAGGCCTTTCAGAGCATCAGATTTACACTAAAATATCTTCATTTGTGTCTGAAGATGAACGGAGGTCTGACGGGTGTCCAACCACATGAGGCTCAGTCATTAATGACACAATTTACAGTTTTGGCTGAACTAACCCTTTAACAACTACACCACTAATGATTAATAAGCAGTTATTAGTTGTAGTTAATATCAGTATGTGTGGTTATTATAATTGAAGTGGTGTGGTGTTTATTCCTGTGATTTCCTCAGAGAACCCTACCATGACATCCGCTTCAACCTCATGGCCGTGGTTCCGGATCGCCGGATGAAGTACGAGTCCAGGCTGGACGTGCTGAAGCGGAACAGGCAGATTATTCTAGAAGGACTTCAGCAGGTCAGAGAGAAAAAAGTGAGTATAAACTCTTCTTTGAATGATTAAAATCCTGATTTTTGAGAATCTGTGAATGATTTCTGATTACTGACTGCAGGTCATTCGGGTGACCCAACCAGATTCAGCTCCGGATCGGAAGCAGCAAGACTCCTCCTCTTCAGAAGACACGCCCCCTGCTGTTAAAAAGGAGGAGGGGCAAGACACACCAATCCCTTTGGGTACAGAGCAGGCCACACCCACAGGTTCCCCACACAATTCGATTTGAATATAATTAAATTGATTTAAAGGAACACGCCACTATTTTTCGACTCATTTCCCGACTTCCCTAGAGGTTTTCTCATCCATTCAGCCGATCTCCGGGTCTGCACTGTTAGCATAGCTTAGCATAGATCATTGAATCTGATTAGACCGTTAGCATCTCTCTTGATATGATATTACGCAGCGGCTGAAAATAGTCCCAGCGCTCTCTCTGTCGTCCCGTTGGTTATGTTGACTGAAGTTAGCCTAGATGTGTAATATCATTGCGCCGCTGCACTCATGGGGCGGCTCACAGCTCTTGATTATTACGCAGGAATGAGAGAATAGTTCCTGCCATATCGGCCTAGAACATCACAACTTCTCATTTTCTGTCGGTCTTAGCACACGACGGAACGACAGAAGAGTCGAGTTTTAAATAGGAGAAATATCAACATTTTTGAGCGAGATGCTAACGGTCTAATCAGATTCAATGATCTATGCTAAGCTATGCTAACAGTGCTACCGCCAGAAACAGAGATCGTTCTGTTTACTTTGTGTAATGCCTCGAATTTGTCGTACAAACGTTAATTAAAGGAACACGCCACTATTTTTGAAAATAGTCTCATTTTTCAACTCCCCTAGAGTTTTTGTTTCCGTTTTCTCATCCGATCTCCGGGTCTGCACTTTTAGCATAGCTTAGCATAGATCATTGAATCTGATTAGACCGTTAGCATCTCGCTCAAAAATGACCAAAGAGTGTTGATATTTCTCCTCTTTAAAACTCGACTCTTCTGTCGTTCCATCGTGTGCTAAGACCGACGGAAAATGAGAAGTTGTGATGTTCTTGGCCGATATGGCAGGAACTATTCTCTCATTCCTGAGTAATAATCAAGAGCTGTGAGCCGCCCCATGAGTGCAGCGGCGCAATGATATTACACATCTAGGCTAACTTCAGTCAACATAACCAATGGGACGACAGAGAGAGCGCTGGGACTATTTTCAGCCGCTGCGGAATATCATATCAAGCGAGATGCTAACGGTCTAATCAGATTAGGGGTGCACCGATCCGATATTAGGATCGGATATCGGCCGCGATACTGACAAAATAGCTGGATCGGGGATCGGAAAAATGAACAGATCCACAAGCCGATCCAGGTGTTTTTTTTCCGTCGCAGCAGAACCTACGTCATTCGTCAGCTTCACGTGTGTCGCATGCTAGAAGAGACTCGGCTGTGTGGAGGAGATATTTCACGCTTGCCACGCCAACTAGTTCGTCGCTGTTTCGAGGGTATTACTGCAAAGTCAGGGTCTTTCCTGCATTGACATTTTTTTGACGGCCAAAGCCTAATTTGATGAGTTATTGTGATTTACGAGTGATGTAGAACAGATGCTGCGCTTGTGACTGAGTGACAGAGAGACCGATCTGAGAGCTCCTCCCCCGCGCGCGCTCTCTGGGTCTTCAAAATAATCAGTGTTCGCTCTCATATTTCACATATTAATCCAAATCAAAAGCTCGGAAGACCGAAACCATGTTGCACGTGACACATTCGGACAATTTTGTCCTTGAATTATCACTGGGTGTGAATTGCGCTCAAAAAACATTGACTCTTCTCTGACCAGCTGACATAAAGCATACTTTCAATAAGCGGGAGACAAATTATATCCAGTTATGAAGTGTTTTCTGTGTGTTGACATCTTTCGCGATGTTCTAACAGACGGGATTCGCACACAACGCGTCTGCTAATGTCCGATTCGTGACCTAATGACTCCTTTGAACCGAATCATTTTAACGACTGGCCAGAACAACTGATCTGTCCAACACTGAACTCATGAAATCAGTTTATTAATTTACTCAGAACGCATCTGAAATGAGAACACAAGTGTGCTTACCCATTTTAGCAAGAGTGGATAGTAAGAATTATTTTTAATTATCAACAGTATTTCATCTTATTTCTGTTGACAATGTGTAGTAAAATATATAGGCCTAGCCTACAATCATTTAATCTGGAGTGAGGTGAAACCAGAACAAAGTTGTTATTAGCTAGCTGAAATTTTTTATTAAATTGCATATGGTAGAAAATTAGACTATTTGTTAATTTGTAATGCTACTTTTTAATATTGATATGATTATATACCAAAACAATTATCTGTAGTGTAAAAAATGTTTGGTAACTGTCAGATTACTATTGTATGTTTGACCAATACACTGTTTTTTGTTTCCACTGCTACATTTTATTTATTTAAAGAAGTTAGATTACATTCTATTTTAGATTTGAATGCACAATTGTTTTTTAAATAAATAAGAATTCAACACCTTACATACATCTGTTATTTTGTCTTAGTTATGTTTAGTTAGTAAAGTCTGGTGCCTTTAGTCTCTTCAAGGAAGGTATAAGGTGGAAGATATACAGTTTATTATTAATTCAACAATATATCGGATCGGTATCGGGTATCGACAGATACACAAAGCCCAGGCATCGGTATCGGTATCGGGACTGAAAAAGTCGGATCGGTGCACCCCTAAATCAGATTCAATGATCTATGCTAAGCTATGCTAACAGTGCAGACCCGGAGATCGGCTGAATGGATGAGAAAACGCTCTAACTCAAGGGGAGTCGGATTTTTGCTTCAAAACAAATCATACAAGTTTCCGTTCTGTGTGAATAAGAACCTAAAACACGTCCCATGATATTTCAGAAACTGAAGGTGCGACCGCTTTACCGAGTCCCGCTGGAAAAGGCCGACCCATGGCTAAACCCGCCTCCGTGCCAGCAGTGGGCGCTCCACCACCTGTTCCCAATCCCACCATCCAGCGTCTGCCAGCCTTCCTGGACAACCACAACTACGCCAAGTCCCCCATGCAGGTAAGATCCGGCTAAGCTTCAGGATATCTGCACTGGTTAGCATGCGTGCTTTGACTCCGTGTGCTGGTTGATTGACAGGAAGAGGAGGATCTCGCTGCAGGTGTGGGACGCTCTCGCTTACCTGGCCCTCCTCAGCCCCCTTACTCTGATGATGAGGAGGACTATGATGATGAAGAGGAGGAGTGCAGCACTACAGGTGCCACAAGCAGGTATAAAATGTTAAATTTCTAAATTAAATGTAATCTTTTGAGCGGTACTATCCAGTGTTTCCCACACATAGACTAATTTGTGGCGGTGCGCCACAGAATCAATACCGGCCGCCACATATTGCGCGTCGTTATTCTTTTAGTTGTTTTTTTTTACCCTGTTTAAAACACGCAGCTGCACTTTCTTTCCCTGCTCTCCCTCCGTCTCTGTGACTCACGCGCGCCTCTCGCTCTCAAACGCCAAACCTGCTTTTGTTATGAAGCAAAGTCCAAGCTTTTCATTTTTTTAAAGTTTTAATACGGAATTCAAACAATAAATAGCGTTTTGGCGCTAATGTGGCATAACAGTTAAAGCCAGAGGCGACATGCACTCATCTCGCGGCGGCGCGCACGGTCGCGCGCTTCACGGAGCGCTCAATACTTCTAGCGCTGGGTCAATACGTTTGAATGGATAGACGACAGTTTCACTATTCAGGTGTTTGCAGCAAGTTTTGGTAAACAGTACAGCATAGTGTGCATTGATTACCACATTTACAGTATCATTTTATTATGGAGAGTGATGGAGATGCAACATCTTAACATTGATGTTAATGTTTTTATTGTATTTAACCATTAGGTATTCCTCACTTATTGGTTACTTATACTCATTGGTGGTCTAATGTGACCATACACCTTAACTATTTTTCAATTAAATAAATGTTCTATATTTTAGTTTAATAATATTTATTGAATATTTTGAGGAGATCTTTTGGTACTAAATAGGCCTATTATTTGTGCAATAATTATGGTCCATTAATGACCATTTAATGAATTAAATAAAAAAAAATACTTCTAATATATTTTTTCTTATTTATATTACAATTAGTGTAGTAATTAATGTTAAAATGGAGAAATCCAATGCAAATTAGAGTCATTATGTGTCTGTAAAAATTATTAATTTCATTTGTAATGCCATGGTTTATCCACTATAGGTGCCTGTGTGGCTCTTTAATCAATATACATGTGTCTAGTCTAGTTGCTCAAAAAAAGTATTGCAAATCCTAACTGCTTACTTAATTTTAGGTTTTGCATTTGAATACATTTAGACATAATCAAACACTAGATTTCTTTAAATGTGAAATTTTAAAACATTAATAACTTGCATCCTAATATTTTTAATGATATTTATACAAGCACACACAAGTGAATATTAATGAATGTGAACAAATATCATTTAAAATAGTTTTAAATAGTGCTAAAAAGGCAAACTTATTTTTTTTTATATGTACAGTAGGCTATATACATATGAACTGATACTGAATCGAAATAAATCGATATTTGTGCCAATCACCAACCCCTAATCCCCGACCGCCCGCCCGCCACCACAAATTGGTTTCTAATCTGTGGGAAACACTGCTATCCATCATAAAAGTGCATCCATTCATCATAAAAGTGCATCTATCCATCATAAAAGTGCATCTATCCATCATAAAAGTGCATCTATCCATCATAAAAGTGCATCCATTCATCATAAAAGTGCATCCGTCCATCATAAAAGTGCATCCATCATCATAAAAGTGCATCTATCCATCATAAAAGTGCATCTGTCCATCATAAAAGTGCATCCATTCATCATAAAAGTGCATCCGTCCATCATAAAAGTGCATCCGTCCATCATAAAAGTGCATCTATCCATCATAAAAGTGCATCTGTCCATCATAAAAGTGCATCTGTCCATCATAAAAGTGCATCTGTCCATCATAAAAGTGCATCTATCCATCATAAAAGTGCATCTGTCCATCATAAAAGTGCATCTGTCCATCATAAAAGTGCATCTATCCATCATAAAAGTGCATCTGTCCATCATAAAAGTGCATCTGTCCATCATAAAAGTGCATCTATCCATCATAAAAGTGCATCTATCCATCATAAAAGTGCATCTATCCATCATAAAAGTGCATCCATTCATCATAAAAGTGCATCTGTCCATCATAAAAGTGCATCTATCCATCATAAAAGTGCATCTATCCATCATAAAAGTGCATCCATTCATCATAAAAGTGCATCTGTCCATCATAAAAGTGCATCCATTCATCATAAAAGTGCATCTATCCATCATAAAAGTGCATCCATTCATCATAAAAGTGCATCCGTCCATCATAAAAGTGCATCCATCATCATAAAAGTGCATCTATCCATCATAAAAGTGCATCTGTCCATCATAAAAGTGCATCCATTCATCATAAAAGTGCATCCGTCCATCATAAAAGTGCATCCGTCCATCATAAAAGTGCATCTATCCATCATAAAAGTGCATCTGTCCATCATAAAAGTGCATCTGTCCATCATAAAAGTGCATCTGTCCATCATAAAAGTGCATCTATCCATCATAAAAGTGCATCTGTCCATCATAAAAGTGCATCTGTCCATCATAAAAGTGCATCTATCCATCATAAAAGTGCATCTATCCATCATAAAAGTGCATCTATTCATCATAAAAGTGCATCTATCCATCATAAAAGTGCATCTATTCATCATAAAAATGCATCTATCCATCATAAAAGTGCATCCATTCATCATAAAAGTGCATCTGTCCATCATAAAAGTGCATCTATCCATCATAAAAGTGCATCTATCCATCATAAAAGTGCATCTATCCATCATAAAAGTGCATCTATTCATCATAAAAGTGCATCTATTCATCATAAAAGTGCATCTATTCATCATAAAAGTGCATCCATTCATCATAAAAGTGCATCCATTCATCATAAAAGTGCATCTATCCATCATAAAAGTGCATCTATCCATCATAAAAGTGCATCTATCCATCATAAAAGTGCATCCGTCCATCATAAAAGTGCATCTTTCCATCATAAAAGTGCATCCATTCATCATAAAAGTGCATCTGTCCATCATAAAAGTGCATCTATCCATCATAAAAGTGCATCTATCCATCATAAAAGTGCATCTATTCATCATAAAAGTGCATCTATTCATCATAAAAGTGCATCTATTCATCATAAAAGTGCATCCATTCATCATAAAAGTGCATCCATTCATCATAAAAGTGCATCTATCCATCATAAAAGTGCATCTGTCCATCATAAAAGTGCATCCGTCCATCATAAAAGTGCATCTTTCCATCATAAAAGTGCATCTATTCATCATAAAAGTGCATCTATTCATCATAAAAATGCATCTATCCATCATAAAAGTGCATCTATTCATCATAAAAGTGCATCTATTCATCATAAAAGTGCATCTGTCCATCATAAAAGTGCATCTATCCATCATAAAAGTGCATCTATCCATCATAAAAGTGCATCTATCCATCATAAAAGTGCATCTATTCATCATAAAAGTGCATCTATTCATCATAAAAGTGCATCTATTCATCATAAAAGTGCATCCATTCATCATAAAAGTGCATCCATTCATCATAAAAGTGCATCCATTCATCATAAAAGTGCATCCATTCATCATAAAAGTGCATCTATCCATCATAAAAGTGCATCTATCCATCATAAAAGTGCATCCATCCATCATAAAAGTGCATCCGTCCATCATAAAAGTGCATCTTTCCATCATAAAAGTGCATCTATTCATCATAAAAGTGCATCTATTCATCATAAAAATGCATCTATTCATCATAAAAGTGCATCTATTCATCATAAAAGTGCATCTATTCATCATAAAAATGCATCTATCCATCATAAAAGTGCATCCATTCATCATAAAAGTGCATCTGTCCATCATAAAAGTGCATCTATCCATCATAAAAGTGCATCTATCCATCATAAAAGTGCATCTATTCATCATAAAAGTGCATCTATCCATCATAAAAGTGCATCTATCCATCATAAAAGTGCATCCATTCATCATAAAAGTGCATCCATTCATCATAAAAGTGCATCTATCCATCATAAAAGTGCATCTATCCATCATAAAAGTGCATCTATCCATCATAAAAGTGCATCCGTCCATCATAAAAGTGCATCTTTCCATCATAAAAGTGCATCTATCCATCATAAAAGTGCATCTATTCATCATAAAAATGCATCTATTCATCATAAAAGTGCATCTATTCATCATAAAAGTGCATCTATTCATCATAAAAATGCATCTATCCATCATAAAAGTGCATCTATCCATCATAAAAGTGCATCCGTCCATCATAAAAGTGCATCTATCCATCATAAAAGTGCATCTATCCATCATAAAAGTGCATCTATCCATCATAAAAGTGCATCTATCCATCATAAAAGTGCATCTATCCATCATAAAAGTGCATCTATCCATCATAAAAGTGCATCTATCCATCATAAAAGTGCATCTATCCATCATAAAAGTGCATCCATTCATCATAAAAGTGCATCTATTCATCATAAAAGTGCATCTATCCATCATAAAAGTGCATCTATCCATCATAAAAGTGCATCTATCCATCATAAAAGTGCATCTATTCATCCTAAAAGTGCATCTATCCATCATAAAAGTGCATCTATCCATCATAAAAGTGCATCTATCCATCATAAAAGTGCATCTATTCATCATAAAAGTGCATCTATCCATCATAAAAGTGCATCTATCCATCATAAAAGTGCATCCATTCATCATAAAAGTGCATCTATCCATCATAAAAGTGCATCTATCCATCATAAAAGTGCATCTATTCATCATAAAAGTGCATCTATCCATCATAAAAGTGCATCCATTCATCATAAAAGTGCATCTATCCATCATAAAAGTGCATCTATCCATCATAAAAGTGCATCTATCCATCACAAAAGTGCATCTATCCATCATAAAAGTGCATCTATTCATCATAAAAGTGCATCTATCCATCATAAAAGTGCATCTATCCATCATAAAAGTGCATCTATTCATCCTAAAAGTGCATCTATCCATCATAAAAGTGCATCTATCCATCATAAAAATGCATCCGTCCATCATAAAAGTGCATCCGTCCATCATAAAAGTGCATCTATCCATCATAAAAGTGCATCTATCCATCATAAAAGTGCATCCGTCCATCATAAAAGTGCATCCATCCATCATAAAAGTGCATCCGTCCATCATAAATGTGCATCTATCCATCATAAAAGTGCATCTGTCCATCATAAAAGTGCATCTGTCCATCATAAAAGTGCTGCTCCAAATGTTTGTGTAGTTACACCCCTATGACCTTCATTGCTTGTGTGTGATTTGCAGGGCCCGAAGGAAGGTGGGTCTGCGCGCTCGCACCATGGGCCGCAGTGCAGTGGGTGGGGTTGCGGCGATGGAGGGTCCGCTAGCACTCAGCGTTTTAGCTGAGAAACTCAAGAAAGAGGTCCAGAGGAAGGACTCCATGGCCACCACAGGATCCACAGCTCTGAATGTGCGTACTGAGGGTCGGACGGGTGGCATCAGCATCACCTCCGCCTGCCAGCCTTCACCCACGCCCAGTAACGAGAGCACGGACACGGCCTCTGAGATCGGCAGCGCCTTCAACTCCCCGCTCCGCTCACCCGCGCGCTCGCAGGCCGCCACGCGCCCCTCCAGCCCCGTGGCGGCCCACTTGAGCCGGGTGCTGTTCGGGGAAGAGGAGGGGCTGCTCCGGTTAGATGCGCGGCACAATCGAGCCGTCCGGGACTTGGGGGCGCTAGTGAGCTCCACCATGCTGCAGCTGAAAGACGACGGCGTCATGTTTGCCCTGCCACCTACAGGTAATGATGAGATCGCAACATTTTGAAATCTAACTGGACCCTGTTTTCTTTCATAATAGGCCCGGTCCCAAATGGCACACTTTCAGTCTTACAATGGCCGTTAAGTCCATGAGACCCAAGGGTAGGGTCTCCAAACTCAACCCCAACCCCAATTAAACACACCTGAACCAGCTAATCTGTGTCTAACTAGGGCCTAAGACCTTGATTAGCTGGGATTTTTATTGCTGTGCATCTGAGAGAATGTTCAGTGACGTGACATCACTGCCAGATTCCATCATAAAAGTGCATCTATCAATTATAAAAGTGCATCCATCCATCATAAAAGTGCATCCACCCATCATAAAAGTGCATCCATCCATCCATCATAAAAGTGCATCTATCCATCATAAAAGTGCATCTATCCATCATAAAAGAGCATCTATCCATCATAGAAGTGCACCTATCCATCATAAAAGTGCATCTGTCCATCATAAAAGAGCATCTATCCATCATAAAAGAGCATCTATCCATCATAGAAGTGCATCTATCCATCATAAAAGAGCATCTATCCATCATAAAAGTGCATCCGTCCATCATAAAAGTGCATCCATCCATCATAGAAGTGCATCTATCCATTATAAAAGTGCATCCGTCCATCATAAAAGTGCATCTATCCATCATAAAAGTGCATCCACCCATCATAAAAGTGCATCTATCCATCATAAAAGTGCATCCACACCTGAACCAGATAATCCGTGTTTAACTAGGGCCTAATGCTGCGTTCACTCCAAACGTGAATAGAGCGTCAAAATCGCGTCTAGTTTCACGCGCAAACATTTTGAATGCATTCGCAGTGAATTGGACGCGCGTAGAAATCGAGCGTTTGAAGCGAAATTGACACGCATTCAAGGCGCTCCAGGAGAAATATGTCATAAAACACAACTCTGCCTCTTTTCATTTTCAAAAGTCAAAACGATTTGGCAGACAACAAATTATAGATTAATGAGAGCAAAGATCGGCCGTTAGATCCACACAAGTCGAGCCACTACAGGCCATCAGAGCAGCGGCAGACGGCAGAAGAACTGGCAGAGGAAAGGCTGCTCTCGCTGGGGTTATGAGCGGTGAGCACCCGGTGATCGCCTGGATCTCACAACTACAAAAACACAAGATTATTTTATATTAAATAGGCGGTCTCTTTATAAATAAACCACAGATTTAAGCTTTAAACAACTACATTCTCACCTGAAAAAGTCTTAAAACTACATTTTGTGACACAATAGTAGTATTTTTAAATTATGCAGGGTTTCTCATCGTCACTTTACCACGTGACCGCAGTGAGCAGGCTCCTGATTGGTTAACGCGGCGCGAATTGACGCCAAAGTTAAAAATTTTCAACTCGGGCGTCAGACGCGAATTCACTTCAAACGCGTGAATGCACAGAAGCACCATTCGCGTCTAACGTGCAAGACGCTCAATTTGCGCGAACTGGACGCGCGAATGAGGCGGATTTGCATCCTTCACGCTGCGCGAAACGCGCCTTCCTCGCCGCGGGACCTCCAGACGCGCGTCAACGCACCTTTCCATTGACTTAACATTGAAATCACTCGCACCAGACGCTCTATTCGCGTTTGGTGTGAACGCAGCATAAGACCTTGATTAGCTGGTGCAGGTGTGTTTATTTTGGGTTGGCGCTAAGCTCTGCAGAACAGCGGCCCTCCAGGACCGAGTTTGGAGACCCCTGTCCCATTTTTCGTGGAAGACCGCGAGTGTTTGGAGTGCCATTTGGGCCAATTGTTCCCATATTGGTTCGGCTAACTAACTAAACTCTCATTTGACAGAAACATCGGAGGGGTTCAAGAAATCCGGTAGTGTGGAGAAGAAAGAGAAAGAAGAGGCGACCGGTCCAGGAGGAGAGGAAGAGGAGGAGGAGGAGGTCAAGGAGGGACCATCAGTGGAGATGAAACAGGAGGACGTCAAAGAGTCAATGGTCGTCAAATCCGAGAACCTGCCGCCCACTGAACCCAGCACCAAACCTCCTGGAGAAAAATACACCCCTAAAGTGAGACGGCAGCCATTTTCTTTCTGCGATCGCTTGCTTTCTCAACAGGTTTGTTATGCAAAGTTACCTGAACTTCCGTCTTACAGGAATTGCTGGCCTTGCTGAAGTACGTGGAAGCAGACATCACCAACTACGAAGTGTGTCTGAAAGAAGAAGTGGAGAAGAGGAAAAAGTATAAGGCAAGTGTTTGTCTTTTCACGGTCCTGTGAACAACGAAATCTGATTGGCTGAGAGCTCACAGTGATGCTTTTTGTCCTTCCCCAGATCGATGACCAGAGGAGGACTCACAACTACGACGAGTTCATCTGCACCTTCATCTCAATGCTGGCACAAGAAGGTAAAAGACGAGAATCTATTGTTATGTGTTGGTGAAACGGCAGCGTGAATGTTCTGCTAATGTTCTCCCTTTGCTTGTTTATAGGCATGTTAGCGAGTCTGGTGGAGCAGAACATTTCTGTGCGTCGCCGGCAGGGCGTAAGCATCGGACGACTTCACAAACAACGCAAACCTGACCGGCGGAAACGCTCACGGCCGTACAAATCCAAACGCCAATAAAGCCTAAAAACTCAATCTTTCTGAGACATGGTCCAGACACATTTCTGAAGACAAACAACAATAATAAAACGCCTCATTGACAGTGTTAGTGATGATATCGCTTCAAATATTGTTTTTTTTAAGCTTATGAGTTCACATCGTCCACATTCATTGTAAACCGCCACTTCCAAAGCAAATTGGTGATGCTCAGATATTTAGAGATAATGAATCAGTTGCCACATGGAAGCCTTTGTACTGTATCAAGCTAACCATAAAACCAACAATCATTGGGCAAACAGCTGTTAGTGCCATTATTCGGGTAATATTTTGAGATTGAGTATCGGGGCTGGAGTGATTCAGACTTTAAAATCCAAAGATTCCAAGGAATCTTAATCTCCAAACATCCCAAATATCCAATCAAAGTACTACCAAAGATTACAGATTCACTCAAACTGTTACCAAATGGACCAATCGCCAATCTAGAGATGTGCTCAAGCCGTCAAATATCAGTCATTTTGTTTATAAGAATACTAAACAACAAAGGATCCAAGATTGGTAATGTCACTTTGGGATATTTTAGGATGCTTGAGTTGGTTTGTGAATGTGTCATTGGTTCATCATCACTGTTTTTTGGTTATACCTATATGATTGTTCTTCAACATTTTCTTGAAGATGTTTTTTGTTGGTAAGCAAGAGACCAGTGGGTTTTGTCTCATGTTCCATTTGTACATATGTATTTGTGTTATCTTATAAGACTGTCTAGACAGTAAAATAAATGTTTTGAACTACACTCGTGGTCTTGGTTTTAGTAGGCATTGGAAATATCTCACTCTAGTCATCAGCAGAAAAAACCCACCTGAAACCTACGCGTCTTTCTCATTAACACACACACACACACACACACACACTCAGAGGGAGAGAGGTGAAAGAGCTGCTATGGCTCCCAGCGTCCCGTTTCTTCTCCTGTTCGTGGGTTTATTCACGACTATAGTCGGTAAGGAAACGTTTCAACGGGTTTAAACACGACCTTGTTTTCGTAGTGAATTTATATTTTTTAAGTATGAATACAGCACAAATGTCGTGTTTGATTATTTAGTGCGAGGCTGTGCGCGTATTTAATATTTATCTGGCCAATTATCCCAATAATCGCTTGTGTTTTCGCCTTTTTCAAGAGTCGTATTTCTCCTCAGCACTATTTTTCGCGCCATCGGAAGCACGTGTCTTTTCGCCTCAAGTTAAAGTTAGTATTTTGTTTGTGTGTGTGTGCAAGTACAGTTGTTGAAACGTGTGTTATAACTGTTTCTATGTCGTCATAAATAAAATAAAATTGATCCCAGCTGTTTATGTTGCTTAAACTGTAATCTGATCAGCTCCAAGATGTTCGATTCTTTACGAACCGTTTTTTTTTTTTGTTTGTTTGTTTGTTTGTTTTTTCTTCGTTTTTTCCCAATGAATCAGTTGTTATTAGGTATCATGTTCACACAAAAAAATGGGATTGGTTAGTTTTCATTGGTCTGAACGAACACATGGCTCATGCACTGAACCATCACATTTGGACATTATGGAAGCAGATGCTAATTATTTTTAGATTAATTGAAAGAACTGATCCACACGCAAACACAGAAAAGTTTAAATATCTGTAAAAAAAAAAAAAAAATACTGCTTGAACTCAGGCCCGTTGCCAGCTTTGTGAAAGGGGGGGTTATTTTTCCCCAAAAAGTGGACCTTTTTCAACCCCCCACTAATTTGCACAGGATTATCTTGTCTGCTGTTTTCTTAATAAGCGTTTTTTGGTGCACAGAAAATATTTACTACAATGTTGTCAAATTACTAACCAATCTAAACTTCCCCACAAAGTTTAAATCACAAATTCACGTGACAGAACATGGGAAACATGTTATAAGCTAACGTGTTTGTTTCATGTTGTGAAACATAATGTAGTAAATTGCTCCCCCGAGTAAATTTAGATTTCTCTGATCTACATATGTGCATTTTAAGAAGTTTGAAGGCCAAGAAAATTATTAGAAATTGCTTTAAAACTAAGTTCATTATATGACGAAAACGGATTTGTTAATGTTTCTTGTCCTCTCACATTGACAGTTGCTAATTATTACATTAAATCACGTAAATTATATACGTATTTAGTGGTTGTATAATGTATAAATCGTGCTAATTGTTGCAAGGTTTGATTACTCTGTCTGTATGCTGTAGCGCTTTGAGTCTGAGAAAGGCGCATTATAAATAAAATGTATTATTATTATTATTATTTATATACCGATTTTAAATAAAAATTGGCGAAATTAGACAAATGTTTATTATGATTGTTTTTATCGGTAGTTTAACATTTCAATCCTAAAACAGCTGCCAAATATGAAATGTTTAGTTTAGCTACGTACATCTTACCTCGCACTTTATGAACGTTTACTAAGTGTCGCGCTGGAATTCGCGCTCAGCAACTTCGCCTACTTTGTTTTGATTGGTCTCTTAAATGTTTTGACGTTTGCGAGCGGTGACATTAAAGTAATACTATATAATTAGGCAATTATTTCACAACATTTATAGCCTACACATCGGAAAAATACAGAGGTGCGGATTCGAATTATTGGCCGTCATTACTTAAAATAACACTTGTTTATTACAAAAAACTGACTTAAATTCTGGACCTTTGGCAGTTAGGGGTGGTTTATTCGAACCCCCCCTGCCTACAGGCATGAACATTTTACTTGAACTGATATTTACTACAACCTTCAAACAGGATTCACAACAGCCTTTTCTGAGTGGGTCACATTTCTCCTGTTCTGTCGTTTAGGCGATGAGGATTGCAGCATGTACGGGGGTAAATATGAATGGTGTGTTTCTGGGAAGTTCTGCTGTGGGACCTGTGGTGAGACGTACTGCTGCTCCGATCCGCAAAACAGAATCCAAGGACGAGTCGACTGTTTGTTGTGAGGAATTGCTTTTTTTCTTTCTTAACCTCTTAAACTCTGCAGACCCTGATCAGTGTCCGGAGTGACATCATCAAGTATATACTTTAAATGTCTTTCTGTGGAGGAGCTCTGACCTCATATGTGGTATCATTTGAAAGCTTAGAATATCTACTTTCTGGAGATATGCATCACTTTGGCATTTGTTTTACACAAAGTCACTTATTTACCCACTTACAGTGTCTCTAAACACACAATACTGGTGTTATTTTACAGGAAACCCTCTGAAGTTTCATAAAGCACTGCTAAAAGTGATAAACATGTGAGTATATGTTGTCTGAGCTGTAATAAACCCCCCAAAAAGAGGCGCTTTTAGATTGTTTGGTTATAAATTGATTGTTGAAAGTGTGTAACTCAGGCCCTGTGAGCTCTAGCACCCTGCAGACAGTTCCGGCTGTAAACACTAGATTACAGAAAACACTGGAGAAAAGAGTTTAGTCTGGATCATGTGTGCAAGATTTATTCAGATGGATCTGAAGGGAGGAATATTAGACCCCCCCCCCCCCCCCCCCCCCATCCTCCATACCCATATACAGTGTTATGAATGCAATATCCCAGTGTCATTTTACAGAAAACCCTGAAATTACATAAAATATATAAAAAAAACTGACAAAATGTTCTAGCACCCTGCAGACAGTTTGGGCTGTTTCCAGCATATCTCAGCAAACACTGAAAAATACTCCATTTATAAAGGTAATATTCCTCCCTTCAGATCCATCTGAATAAATCTTGCACACATGATCCAGACTAAACTCTGTTCTCCAGTGTTTTCTGTAATCTAGTGTTTACAGCCGGAACTGTCTGCAGGGTGCTAGAGCTCACAGGGCCTGAGTTACACACTTTCAACAATCAATTTATAACCAAACAATCTAAAAGCGCCTCTTTTTGCGGGGGTTATTACAGCTCAGACAACATATACTCACATGTTTATCACTTTTAGCCGTGCTGAAATTTGGGTCGGCCAAGTCCAGGCGGAAATGGTCCCAGATTTTGTCATAATGTATCATTTCAGACCTCGTTATTATTTTGTTAGAACATGAACAATATATCTAAGAACCATAAATCTAAAACACAATTCTAAAAATATATTGGAAATTCAATTCCAGAGTGAACCGAATTGCCCTTCTGGTTATTTATATAATTAAAAATGTTTGTGTATATATAATTTTTTAAGCAGTTGAACATAAAAGAGCACCAATGGCAATACGTTCTGGGCACAGCTGCCTTTTACTGTGAGATTCAGAGAGCTTTCAGAACAGGAAACCTAAAGAGGAAATACCTTCTTACCATCATTTCCCGTTTTGCTACAAGCACAAAACGTTTTGGTTACTAACCTAACCTCGGTTCCCTAAGATGAGGGAACGAGTATTGCGTTTTGCTAAAACGCTATGGGGGAATTCCTTTCCTCGAGATATTGAAGCAAATTTTTATCCAAAAATACCTTTTATATGCAGTGCAGCTGCACAACTCTCAGCAGGAAGCAGCTGCGTGCTGATTGGCTGTGCCGCTGCAACTGCAGCAACCTATAGCGAGACCGTGGGGCGGGACGGACCAATCAGGTCCTTCCAAATTCCCGCCACAAGGGGCAACAGAATTTGCATAGCCTGGGGTATATAAGACCCACTCTCGCAAGGTTAGTCAGGTTAATCGACTGAAGCGACTCCTGAGCAAGTGAGCAAGCACGGCAAGCAAAACGCAATACTCGTTCCCTCATCTTAGGGAACCGAGGTAACGTTAGTAACCGAAACGTTCCCTTACGAGAGTACTCTCGTATTGCGTTTTGCTAAAACGCTATGGGGGACCAATGCAAAACGCCGTGCTTGCTTAACGGCTCTAAAGCCGACGACACCAAACCCAGGCCAACCTAGGTGGGCCCGTAGTATGATATCAATAATTCAGAATGAGCCAGACCTGAGTCGGGCCCTCATGAGAATGAACACGATATGCGTGCAATAAAAAGTATAGACCAGACATAATCGGGTCAGGAATAATGAGTGGCCAGATACTTCGGGCCGTATAAGGAATATGCTTATGACTTAAACAATATTCAACCCAGGCCGGACTTATCGAGCCTTAAAGGGGTGGTAAAACACATTGTTTTGAAGGCTTGATTGTGTTTGTGGGGTGCACTGTAACATGTGTTAATGCTTTGTTTTAAAAAAAAAAATCATTATTTTTCATATATTTGACATTTATTCTACACTGCTCTGTCCCTCCTTGTAAAACGGTCTGATGCTTTCCGGGTTGTATGAAGCCAGTCCCTCAAAAATATGCAATGGGCTAAGATTGGTTAGCTGGCCCAGTGTGTTGTGATTCTCTAACCGCAGTATATGTTTGTCGGAAACGTCACGCCCCTTACCTTACCGGTAGACTGTGGTCAGTATTAGAAACGATGGCGTCAATAAAACCACACCAATCTGAGCCCGAATCAGACCCAGAACATTTTAGTGAAGATGATCGAGCAGAACCTGTTCAGTCCTAATGAGTAAAGACTGCGGATCTATAGTGATCGCTACTGAATGGCACTGTTACTTTTGTATTTTTAGAACGATTATAGCCAAATATCTGTCGCAAGAACTATTAACCCAAAACACTAAACACTGGCTTTACTATAGTAGCCAAATCACACACAGAACCATGTTTAGCATGCCTGTAGATACATAATACATAAAAGCTCTAATCAAAGAATCATTTACACTAATGCCAAGTTCGCTGTTGAGATTTTAACGTTAGTGTTTGTAACGATAGGTGTTCGTCGGATAACGTTAAGTATGAATGAGCATTTAACAGACTGGTTTGCAGAACAGCGTTGTCATCTGTTTACTTCCTTTCTACAACCTATTACAGGAAAACACATCAATGAAATATAAATCAGACTTACAGGTTGTGGCCCGTGAACAGCTTCTGTTTGTAAATCCAGCTTTCAGGTCAAGCCGTTGTGCATATCCTGCATTGAACTCGCGAACATTGTGAAAGTTTTCCTCCGTGAAATGTGCTGCGGGAGCCCCGCAAGTGCCTGTTCCCTTCTGTCTCAAACACACGTGCATATAACATGCTGTATGTTAAACGCTCTGCAACGCACCCCTGTCCCTATGAAGGCTGAACAAAGCAAGTACCCCAGACCTGCAATCCGGATGAAAATAACAGCGTTTCCTCTGCATCGCGGCAACAACACTCCAGCCTAACTATACCTCAACAGCGCCGCGATACAAAATGGCCTCACCCCCCCTTATTTAATATTCTCGGAGGAGGGGTTTATGTAAATATTGAGCCTGGTGATGTCACCAACCCTGGAGGAATGTGTGTAGTCGCCTACTGGCCGTTTGCTGTAGTTCTTAGAAACTGATTTCTTTAAAAGCAAATATCTCCCTTTGCTTTAAACTTTGAACGTTGTAACTTTGCAGATGTTGTTTATGCTAAAGCAGCAACATTACACACTAGCTTAAGTTAGAATAGTGAAATCGTGGTTTACCACCCCTTTAAGGGGTTAAATCTGTTCATACAGCAAGAAGCCCAGCTTGTAAAGCCGGAACATCTAAATTATAGAATCTGATAAAAGTGGACGGGGAGGCCCAGCCTGCCGCCGCACAGATATCGTTCAGAGAAATGCCAGTAGACCAAGCCCACGAAGAGGCCATGCCTCTAGTAGAATGGGCTTTAATGCCTAAGGGGCAACTGAGATCTTTAGACTCATAGGCCAGTGAGATAGCATCCACTATCCATCGTGACAGGGTCTGCTTTGTAACCGCGCACCCTCGGGTGCGGCCGCCAAATCATACAAAGAGCTGTTCAGTTTGCCTGTAAACAGCGGAACGCTCTATGTATATTCTCAGCGCTCTGACAGGACAGAGCAAATTAGCATCTATTTCATCTGACTGTGATGAAAGTGCCGAAAGTTAAATGACCTGTGCTCTGAACGGAGTTGAAAGCACTTTAGGTACATATCCATGTCTTGGTTTGAGGACGACTTTGGAGTCGTTTGGCCCAAATTCCAGACACGAGGCGCTCACAGAGAGCGCATGCAGATCACCCACTCGCTTAACTGATGCGATCGCTAGCAGAAAAGCGGTCTTTAGTGACAGGAGCTTTAAGCTCACAGAATGCAGAGGCTCAAATGCAGAGCTCTTCATGACATCCAGGACCGTGGACAGGTCCCATATAGGGACTGAAGGGGGGCGAGGTGGGTGAAGCCTTCTAGCCCCTTTAAGGAAGCGAACAATGAGATCACTCTTTCCTAGTGACAGTCCGTTCACTTGAATGTGATACGCTGCTATAGCAGCCACATAAACTTTGAGCGTGGAGGGGGAGCGACCCGCGTCCAGAAGCTCTTGTAAAAATGTAAGCACCTCTGACACTGCACAATCATGTGGGGTCAGACTTCGCGCTTTACACCAGTCCGAAAAGACTGACCATTTGCCTGAATAGAGCCGCCTAGTTGTGGGGGCTCTAGCTTCAGTAATAGTATTCATTACGCTTTCAGAAAGGTTCTCATGTACCCGTTGATGGGCCAGACATGAAGCGCCCATAGATCGGGACGGGGATGCCAGATCTGCCGTTCCGCCTGCATGAGGAGATCTCTCCTCAGCGGGATCGGCCACGGAGCTGCATCTGACATCTGACTCAGCAGTGAGAACCAAGGTTGATTTCTCCAAAGCGGGGCTATTAAAAGCACAGCGCATTTGCTCTCCCTGATCCTCTCTATGACCTGAGGTAACATTGAGATTGGGGGAAACGCATAAAGAGGAAGGTTGGGCCATTCGTGGGCCAACGCATCCTCGTGCTTGGAGAAATATATTCGGCATTGAGCATTGTCTTGTGAGCCGAAAAGATCCACTTTTGCCTCTCCAAACTTGCCCCAAATTATCTGAATTATATTTGGGTGAAGAGACCACTCTGCTGGGGACACTTGCCCCTGGACAGCATGTCCGGACCCAGATTCAGAATGCCTGGCACGTGAGTCGCTCTCAGCGAGCTCAGATTGTGCTCTGCCCATATTAGGGCTTCTTCCGCCATTGAGTGCAGATCGATAGATCTCAGACCGCCTTGGCGATTTATATAGGCTACCACCGACCTGCTGTCTGTTCGGATCAGGACATGGTGGTATTTTATGTACGGAAGGAAAGCTCTTAGCGATACCGTGACCGCTTTCATCTCTAGACAGTTTATATGAAGGCTCTTCTCCGAGTCTGACCAGAGACCGGAGATCGGCCTGCCCTCGTGAAGGGCTCCCCAACCTAGGTTGGATGCATCTGTCGAGATAACTTTCCACTTCGTAACAGTGCCCAAACTCACGCCCGTCTTGTACCAGACGGGATTTTTCCAAGGAGCCAGAGCTAACATACAGCTGTGGTCTACCTTGATTAGCAATCGGCCTGAAAGCCATGCGTGAGCTGGAACGCGGCAATTCAGCCAGTGCTGTGCAACAGACCCAGTCTGAGAACTGGCGCCGCCGAGGCCATGAAACCCAACATCCTCTGAAAGTGTTTGAGAGGAATGTGTGCACCGGACCTGAGGGAAACCGCTCGGTTCCGAACAGAGAGCGCGCGCTGTGACGTCAGCCGCGCGCTCATCTGCAGTGAGTCCAATACTGTTCCCAGAAACTAAACTTTCTGTGTGGGAGACAATAAACTCTTTGCCACGTTGATTCTGAGTCCCAGGCATTGTAAATGGTTGAGAAGCCAAGATCTGTGGTTTAATAACTGTATCTCTGACTGAGCTATTATGAGCCAGTCGTCGAGATAGTTGAGAATTCTCATTCCCCGAAGCCTCAGCGGGGTTAGCGCTGCTTCCATGCACTTTGTAAACGTGCGAGGGGCTAGAGATAGACAAAAAGGTAGCACCTTGTATGCTTTCCCCTCGAAGGCGAATCTCAAGAATGGCCTGTGATGGGGGGCTATTTGTATGTGGAAATAGGCATCCTCTAGATCCACAGTGAAAAACCAATCTCCCGGGCGAATGTGCGCGAGGATTTGTTTCATTCTCAACATTCTGAACGGGCACTTCATAAGGGCTTTGTTCAAATGTCTGAGGTCTAGGATGGGTCTTAGACCACCGTCCTTTTTTGGTACAAGGAAGTAACGGCTGTAAAAGCCCGACTCGCTCTGTGAGGGGTGTACGGCTTCTACCGCTCCCTTTATTAACAGTTTTGATATCTCGGTTCGAGGCACGTGACTTTTGTCGCTTCTCACCGTTGTCTCTTCCACGGCGCGAAAGCGCGGTGGTCTGCGAGCAAACTGTAGCGAGTAACCTCGTTCTATTATGTTCAACACCCATTTCGAAATGCCGGGAATGGCCCGCCAGGCTTCGGCCTTCGAAGCCAGGGGCTGAATTAATCTGTGGGGCGAGTCGCTGAGTAACAGGGACTCGGTGGCCCGATAACCTTGCGCTAAGCTGGCGCTTATGAGGGAATTGTTTCCCGCCGCCTGAGTGTAGGGGGCCGGGGGACATTGAGTATTGGTGCTTGTGTACAGGCGAGCGCGCTTGAGTGCGGGCTCGTTGACTGTGAGAATAATGTTTCCAGCCACCTGAGTGCAGGGGGCTGGGGAACATGGGGGAGTGCTTGAGTGTAGGGGTACATGCTTTAATGCTGACACACTGCCTACAGAGAAAAAGCTCTTTTTGTGACTCATATGGGTCGCAGTGAAAACGGCGTTTGTGTACAGGCGAGCGCGCTTGCTTGCGGGCTCGTTGGCTGTGAATGTGGCGTTCCCAGCCGCCTTGAAGGGAGCTGGGGAACGTTTTAGAAGAGAGCGAGGCGGTGCACCGGCCGAAGCGGGCACTATCCGCCTTCTCTTCATACCTCTGGCTAGGACGGCTTCGGAGGCTCAGGTTTCGACACATTGCTGGGTCGTGGACCTCGACGCTCCGGCGGTCTGCTGCGGCTCGTAGAGCGGGAACGCTGTCCGGGCTTGGAAGCCGCGTGAGGCTGGCGAGCTGAAGGCGGCGCCTTGGTGGGCTGGGCTGGTACAGCTTTAGCTTGACGGCTAGCGGAGGAGCTGGAACGCTTGGGCAGGAAATGTCGCATTGCCTGCGAAGCCTTCTGTGCCTCAGTGAAGCGCTCCGTGAACCCAACCACGGCGGAACCAAACAATCCTGAAGGCAAAATGGGCGCGTCCAGGAAAGCGGTCTTGTCCGTGTCCTTCATCTCCGTTAAGTTAAGCCACAAATGGCGCTCCAACACCGTCAGGCTGGCCATGCATCTGCCGATCGCCTGAGCATTGGCCTTGGTGGCGCGCAGGGCCAAGTCAGTGGCGCCGCGCAGATCCTTCAGAGCCTCGTTATCAGGAACAGACTCGTCCAGGGAACGGAGGAGTTTGGCCTGGAAGACTTGAAGCACCGCCATGGAGTGCAGCGCTGACGCCGCCTGGCCGGCGGAGGCGAATGCTCGACCGGCGAGGCTGGACGTAGTGCGGCAGGCTTTGGAAGGGTGCACGGTCTTTGACTGCCATCCTCTGGCGGAGGGCGGGCAAAGGTGTGCAGCGACAGCTTCCTCGAGGGGAGGAAGGGCTTGATATCCTTTTTTCTGAGCGCCATCGACTACCGAGAGCGCTGGAGAAAAAGAGGATTTGGCGCGAGAAGAAAATGGCGCCTTCCACGATTTTGTTAGCTCCTCGTGGACTTCTGGAAAGAAGGGAGCGGGTCTTTGAGCGGTAGGTTGACGGCGGTTCTCGAAATACCACTCATCCAGCCGGCTTCTCGTGGGCTCCTCGGGCTGAGACCAGTCAATGCCGAGGTCGTCCACGGCCTTGGTGAGCAAGCGCATAAGCTCAGCGTCGACTGAGGTTATGACGCCGCTAGCCGTCCGCGACGAAGTGGCGTGCTCCGAGGCGGCGTCCGACCACCCGCTCCCGGATGCAGCAAGGGAAAGGCTGTCATCCTCTTCCGCCGAACGAAACAGCAGCAGCCGCTATGCGAGGGGAGCTGTGCTGCTCGTCGACGAACAACACGGACGATGGCGAGGCACGCGGGGACATGCCCGGCGTGTGCTCGTCAGAGCGCTCCGGTGGCCTCTGGTCGCGACGTTTTTTCTTCCGTGGCTCTAGAGGCTGGGAGCACGGGACGGGATCCGAGTCGAAGCTGGCGAGCCGAGCCCGAAGGGTCTGCAGCGCCAGCTCGTCGCACTCAGGGCAGCCGCCCTGGTTGAGTGCAGCCTGCGTGTGGTCTCGTCCGAGACATGACACGCAGATGATGTGCCGATCCTCGTCCGCGATGAAACCTCTGCACGAGGCGCAGGAACGAGACATTTGCAACAACGTCTCGGCTCTTTTTTGAATGTTTGAAAAACAGAAGGTATTAAAGGATATGGTGCCGGATGGCGCAGCTGGAAGGCAGGCTGAAGGCGGAGAATCCGACGTCCTCAGGCTGCGTGTTCCGCTGGGTGCGTGTCGACGGCAGGCTTCGATCCGGAGCTCAACGATTGCAAGTCGCTGAAGAAGAATTCATCTGACTAACCTTGCGAGAGTGGGTCTTATATACCCTAGGCTATGCAAATTCTGTTGCCCCTTGTGGCGGGAATTTGGAAGGACCTGATTGGTCCGTCCCGCCCCACGGTCTCGCTATAGGTTGCTGCAGTTGCAGCAGCACAGACAATCAGCACGCAGCTGCTTCCTGCTGAGAGTTGTGCAGCTGCACTGCATATAAAAGGTATTTTTGGATAAAAATTTGCTTCAATATCTCGAGGAAAGGAATTCCCCCATAGCGTTTTAGCAAAACGCAATACGAGAGTACTCTCGTAAGGGAACTCTTCAGTCCCAGCCATAGACTGTGAAAAAATATGGGCGTAGTGTCCGTGACGTCACTATAGGATTCTGAAGAGCAGTTCTGAAGCGTAAAGTCGGGTCGAGCTGGCCGTCGCCATCTTGTCGAGTCACAGAAAATAACAGAAAATGGGCAAAGAGGCGGGACGTGGGCGGAGCTGAGGTGACGACTAATGCTGCGTTCACACCAAACCCGAATAGAGCGTCAAAATCGCGTCTAGTTTCACACGCGAAAAATTTGAATCCATTCACGTGTCACAGCAAATTGGACGCTTGTGTATAAATCGAGCGTTTGAAGAGAAATAGACGTGCGTTCAAGGCGCTCCAGGAGAAATATGTCATAAAACACCACTCTGCCTCTTTTCATTTTCATTACAAATATATATTAAGCATTAATAGCCACACACACGTGGTCCAGGCGACGCCTACATTATCTTCACTGCATGTGTATTTAAATATCCTTAAAATATAAAGTTAAGAAACTTCTCTTTGCCCTCAGTCAAAACGATTTGGCAGACAACAAATTATAGAAAACCAAAGATCAGCCTTCGAGCTTTAAACCACTACATTCCCACCTGAAAAAGTCTTAAAACTACATTTTGTGACACAATAGTAGTATTTTTAATTTATGCAGGGTTTCTCATCGTCACTTCATCACGTGACAGCAGCGAGCAGGCTCCTGATTGGTTAACGCGGCGCAAATTGACGGGAAATTTCCAATTTTTCAACTCGGGTGCCAGACACAAATTCGCTTCAAACGCGTGAATGCACAAAAAGCACCACTCGCGTGTAATGCGCGTATCGCACAAGACGCTCAATTCGCATCCAATTCGCGAAACGCGCCTTCCGCGTGGCGGGACCTCCAGTCCAATACGCCGCGGACGTGCGAATGGATTCAAAATGTTCACACGTCAAACTAGGCGTGATTTTGACGCTCTATTCGCGTTTGGTGTGAACGCACAGTAACAGACAGCAGACAAACGGCAATCCACCTGTCACTCAAAGTGGCCACGCCCTTAATTATGCAGAATTTTAAAGATTTAGTTCACCCAAAAATGAAAATTCTGTCATTAATTACTTACCCTCATGTGGTTGGACACCCGTCAGACCTCCGTTCATCTTCAGACACAAATGAAGATATTTTAGTGTAAATCTGATGCTCTGAAAGGCCTCCATTGGCTCAACTTTACACTCTCAAGACCCTTAAAAGACACTAAAGACTAAAGTTACAAAGTCCATCTCACTACAGCGGCTCTACAATAACTTTATGAAGACGAGAATAGTTTCTGTGCGCAAAAAAACCCTAAATAACGACTTATATAGTGATGACGATTTCAAAACACGGCATCATTAAGCTTCAAAGCGTTATGAATCAGTGAGTCGATTCAGCGGTTTGGAGCGTTATGAATCAGTGAGTCGATTCAGCGGTTTGGAGCGTTATGAATCAGTGAGTTGAATCAGCGGTTTGAAGCGTTATGAATCAGTGAGTCGAATCAGCGGTTTGAAGCGTTATGAATCAGTGAGTCGAATCAGCGGTTTGAAGCGTTATGAATCAGTGAGTCGATTCAGCAGTTTGAATCGCCAAATTTCAGCAGTTTGGCGGTTTGACACGCGATCCGAATCATCATTGGGCTAATTGATTCATAACGCTTCGAAGCTTCATGAGGCCGTGTTTTGAAATCGTCATCACTATATAAGTCGTTATTTAGGGTTTTTTTGCGCACAGAAACTATTCTCGTGTTCATAAAGTTATTGTAGAGCCGCTGTAGTGAGATGGACTTTGTAACTTTAGTCTTTAGTGTCTTTTAAGGGTCTTGAGAGTGTAAAGTTGAGCCAATGGAGGCCTTTCAGAGCATCAGATTTACAATAAAATATCTTCATTTGTGTCTGAAGATGAACGGAGGTCTGACGGGTGTCCAACCACATGAGGCTCAGTCATTAATGACACAATTTACAGTTTTGGGTGAACTAACCCTTTAAGGCTTTATATAATGTAAACGAATGAGTTATAAATAATTTCCCCCCTCACAGTCGTCATGAAGGGCAACATTAGCCGTACAGACCAAAAGCACAGTTTGTCCCAGACTGTAAACATGTGTTCTTCTGCTGTAAAGTTGGCCATTTTAACATGAGCTCAATGAGATTCTGCTCCTTCTGTGGCCAGTCCATGAACTGCAGTTTAACTCACAATTGAATTGTTGTCCTTCATAATCTGTCCAGAAAAAGTTTGAAGAATTTGGGTACTCCTCCTCGAAGAGACTCTGCGGCTGGTGAATTCGTCCCCGTAGTAATAATGCCCATCCTTGTGACCCTCATCATTGTGCTCATCACCTGCTGGGTCTGTCCCTGCTGCTGTCTCTATAAAAGGTTCAGAAGTCCGAGACGTAAGTGTCAATGATGTACGGCAAAAGAGCCGAATGCTTTTAGAACGCCATTCCAATGGTTTTCCACCTTCTTGCAGCTGTGATAGCGACAACTACGGTCGTGACGACCCAATACCTTCCTCAGCCTGGCGGTCAGTGCTTCCCTTACCAGCCTTTGCCAAGCGACCCATCGTATGGAGGTCAACCCATGCCAACTGGAGCGTTTAGGGGACAACCATATCAGGAGGCTGGTAATGTCTGCAACAACACGACGAGGATATTTGAGCAGGATTCCCAACAATGATAATGCTTTCTTTTTCCAGCAGGTCCAGGGTATCCTGTTCCCTTCAGCCAGGCTCCAAATGATGGTGGTCAGGCCACATACCCAATACAGCCAGCTCAACCACGGCTGCCCACAGACTACACCTCAGCTCAACCTGCGTACAACCCCGCTTATGTGGAAACAACTACAGCTACACCCGCTCAGTCAGTCAAGACCAGTTACTAAACCAAATCCACTGGGTTACAAGTTTCCACGATGGTGTTGAGAATATAAGCACTACCATTGTTTGTTAATACGGTCACATTTATACTCTCTTGTTTGTTATTGTTAAAGGGTTAGTTCACCCAAAAATGAAAATTGTGTCATTAATGACTGAGCCTCATGTGGTTGGACACCCGTCAGACCTCCGTTCATCTTCAGACACAAATGAAGATATTTTAGTGTAAATCTGATGCTCTGAAAGGCCTCCATTGGCTCAACTTTACACTCTCAAGACCCTTAAAAGACACTAAAGACTAAAGTTACAAAGTCCATCTCACTACAGCGGCTCTACAATAACTTTATGAAGACGAGAATAGTTTCTGTGCGCAAAAAAAACCCTAAATAACGACTTATATAGTGATGACGATTTCAAGACAAGGCATCATGAAGCTTCGAAGCGTTATGAATCAGTGAGTCGACTCAGCGGTTCAGAGCGTTATGAATCAGTGAGTCGATTCAGCAGTTCAGAGCGTTATGAATCAGTGAGTCGATTCAGCAGTTCAGAGCGTTATGAATCAGTGAGTCGATTCATGATTCGGATCGCGTGTCAAACCGCCAAACTGCTGAAATTTGGCGATTCAAACCGCTGAATCGACTCACTGATTCATAACGCTCTGAACCACTGAATCGACTCACTGATTCATAACACTCTGAACCGCTGAATCGACTCACTGATTCATAACGCTTCGAAGCTTCATGAGGCCGTGTTTTGAAATCGTCATCACTATATAAGTCGTTATTTAGGGTTTTTTTGCGCACAGAAACTATTCTCGTCTCTTTATAAAGTTATTGTAGAGCCGCTGTAGTGAGATGGACTTTGTAACTTTAGTCTTTAGTGTCTTTTAAGGGTCTTGAGAGTGTAAAGTTGAGCCAATGGAGGCCTTTAATGACAGAATTCTGTCATTCATTAATGACAGAATTTTCATTTTTGGGTGAACTAACCCTTTAAGTCTACACTTGCTCACTGATTTAATCAGATAATTTGCTATTAAAGTGGATTAAAGGGATAGTTCACCCAAAAAGGAAAATTAGCCCATGATTTACTCTTCCCCCCAAGTCATCCGAGGTGTGTATGACATTCTTCTTTCAGACAGTTATATTACAAAAGTCCAGGCTAATCCAAGCATTAGAATTGCACTAATAGTTGCATAAAAAGTGCATCTGTCCATCATATAACTGCTCCAGCGGCTCTGGGGTGTTAATAAAGGCCTTCTGAAGCGAATCGATGCGTTAGTGTAAGAAAAATATCCATATTTAAAACTTTATCAAGTAAACTTTCGGCCTTCCCTGTTCACTTTATGGAGAAAGTGTTGAAGTTCTCCTGCGGATGGAAAGACTAACGCTCAGCTCCGCTCGTCATGACGTCACACACACACACACACACACTAACGCTCAGCTCCGCTCGTCATGACGTCACACACACATCTGGAGTTTCACTTTCAACATTCAACACTTTTACACAGAAGGCGGAGGCCGAAAGTTTACTTGAGAAAGTTTTAAATATGGATATTTTTCTTACACAAACGCGTTGATTCGCTTCAGAAGGCCTTTATTAACACCCCAGAGCCGCTGGAGCAGTTATATGACGGATAGATGCACTTCAAAAACAGAGCAACTATGAATCCAATTCTAAAGCTTGGATTAGCCTGGACTTTTGTAATATAACTCAGATTTTATTCGTCTGAGAGAAGAATGTCACACACACCTCAGATGACTTGAGGGAGAGGAAATCATGGGCTAATGTTCATTTTTGGGTGAACTATCCCTTTAATATCCATCATCCCATAATTTGTTGTCGTACCCAGACAGCAACATCGTGTCGGATTCCACACGCCGGATTTGGGCCGGATCTGGGATGACACTATGGGTAGATTGTTGTAGATATTTTGAGATCGTACTAAACTTGTTGAATTGGGTTCATATTATGGACAGCTAGTTGACTATCCAGAGTTAGATCACATAATCTTTCACGATTGTCTTGATTGTTTTTGTTTGTACGTAATAAAGCAGTGACTTTAGTCTCACACATGCTCTGTCTGTTTGTATTTTCTAATTTTCCATTGATCAAGACATTAAAAGGAATGTTTCAAATGACCTCTTGAGTTTCGGAGGAGCACGAATAGGCACTTATCATCAGGATTGTTTGTGTTACACCAGCAAGAAAAACATAACTGGGTTTAATTGACTCCTCAGTGTCCGGAAATGCACCATTCCCAGATTCCCCAGGAAACGCACGGTTAAAGAGGAAGAGCTGCAATATGGCGGTTTTACTGCTCCCTTTTGCGGTTTTATTTGCCAGGACAGTCGGTAAGAGACTAGATCAAATCGTTTTTCTGCCAGGACATTATCCGACTTTTATCCTAAATCTCAACACAATGGACACTTTTCACAACCAAAGTTTTTTACATTTTAAATTTTGTTTTAATGTATGTACATTTATAACACTGTACTGTGTATTATTATCCTGGACGCCAGCTGAATTTAGCCCCGATTTGGGGAAATTCGGTCTGGACTTGGACTAGGGTCGAGCTGGCCGTCGCTAGTGTTGTTTTTGGCGGCCTGTTTTAATTTTAGTTTTAGTCTAGTCTTTGTGTCAAGCTGTCATTTTAGTTTTTATTAGTTTTTGTCATAGTCATACTCTTTTTAGTCTAGTCAAGTTTTAGTCGACTAAAAGTCTGAGCATTTTAGTCTTATTTTAGTCAGAATTATCTATGACTATTTTCATCTAGTTTTAGTCGACGATAACTGATGACATTTTAGTCAAGTTTTAGTCAATGAAAATTGTATTTTAGTCTCTTTTTAGTAATGCAATTCTATTTAACCCAGTCAATATAGTATAAGTACATATTATAGACAAAACCAAAATCTTCTTTTAGCCAAACCCATTTCAAACAATGTTATCTTATTATATTATTGTTACCTTATGACTCAAGAATACATCTATTCCCAACACGGAAGACGCTCTGATTCGAAGTTACAACATATTTATTTTACCAACTAAACATGTTAGAAGTACACACACATACATTTAAATAAAATAAATAAAAACATTGAGATGTCTCTTAAGATTCGTGGTGTTTTTTCCTGTGATTTTTGTGGCCACATTTCTCCCCTTGTTTTTCCACAACACCCGTTTTATTTTCCACTTCAATGTAATAAAAGTTTTTTCCAAATGTCTTAATAAGAATAAATGCATATTTAATTTAATAATAGGAAAATAATATCCAAATTATTATTTAATTCTTTAAATCTGTTTAAAATTAGACCCACATTATAGTTCAAATGTTTTTTCTGTCTTGTATTTTATCTCAAAATAAAGGATGTAATTTTATTCCACATGAAAATGAGCGGAAATAAGTGAATACAGCCTCTTATTCGCTTATGAGGTAATCATAATGCTGCGGTTATTTTCACATATCTAATTGCTGCCGTTATAACGGCACATTTCAAATGTTTACGTGCTTTTCTTTCTTTCTTTTTTTGAGCGGTGATGAAATATCTTTCTCTTGTAAATACTTGCCAGCATTTCATTAATACAAGTCTAGATCTTTAAAATGCATCCAAATAACAGTGAAGCACAACCGCACGGTGCTCTGCAGTGGCCAAAAAGGATATAGGCTAAACCGTGAATTCTGAAGTTATATATTATTGAAAACTCAGAGATGTGGATTCAGAAGGCACCACACGATCTTGGTGTTTGTCAAACAGTAAGTTAGGTCATTCGGCCGGAGATTTTTACACGGGTGGTGGGAGAAAAACACTGATATTCTGGATTAAGACGACAATAAAATCACTGACTAGCCCCTGTAAATGATAAAGACACCTTAAGACCGCTGGACAAACAATTACCGTCCGAATAGTGCTTATGAAACCCGACTGCCCGCCCGCTGCATCTTCTAAAATGCCGCGCGAGTGGGGTTTGAAGAGAGTGATGTCGGCTGCGTCTGCGCAGTGCGCCCTGATGCAGCCCCTGAATGAGACGCACAGAAATACTGCAAAATAATAATAAAAACGCGACTTTTCGTCTCGTCTCATTTTCGTCAACGAAAGTTAAGAGACATTTTAGCATAGTTTTTATTTTGTGAACCACATTTAGTCTCGTTTTTATTCGTCATCGTCACATGACCAGCATTTACGTTGCGTCTCGTCTCGTTTTCGTCACGTTATAAAGGTTCGTTGACGACGATATTTAGTCATACTTTTCGTTGACGAAAACAACACTAGCCGTCGCCATCTTGTCAACGCATCACTCCTGGATAACAGAAAATGGGCAAAGAGGCGGGACATGGGCGGAGCTGAGGTGACGACTAACAGACAGCAGACAAACGGCAATCCACCTGTCACTCAAATTGGCCACGCCCTTAATTATGCCGAATTCAACTCAAGCGCTCTTTGGTGATGTGATGATAACGTTACTGTTGATCATCTGTCCATCATCGTATAAAGCCCGCCCTGATGATTTCATTGGTCTGAACCAAGCGGCTCCTCCCTCAGTTTCTCCTGAAGCCGATACTGAAGTGAGTTAAACTGCAGTTCATGGACTGGCCACTAGAGACAGACTCCAGAAGGAGCAGAATCTCATTGAGCTCATGTTAAAATGGCCGACTTTACAGCAGAAGAACACATGTTTACAGTCTGGGACAAACTGTGCTTTTGGTCTGTACGGCTAATGTTGTCCTTCATGACGACTGTGAGGGGGGGGATTTATTTATAACTGACTCGTTTACATTATATAAAGCCTTAAAGTTCTGCATAATTAAGGGCGTGGCCACTTTGAGTGACAGGTGGATTGCCGTTTGTCTGCTGTCTGTTAGTCGTCACCTCAGCTCCGCCCACGTCCCGCCTCTTTGCCCATTTTCTGTTATCCGAGAGTGACTCGACAAGATGGCGACGGCCAGCTCGACCCGACTTTACGCTTCAAAACTGCTCTTCAGAATCCTATGAGTGATGTCATGGACACTACGCCCATATTTGTTTACAGTCTATGGTTGAAACACCCCATAATCACAGTTAATTATTTTAACATAAGAGGATATGGAGCACATGCTTTACGAGAGAGAGTGAGGGTGCAGTGAGAGTAAAGCGCTTCTGCAGAATAAAACCGCAAACCGAGGGGAACGCGGATATGATGTCATCGACAGGCCACGCCCTCACACGTCCCGGTTCCTCTGGGAAAAGAGCATCTCACCATTTACTAGTAGTAGGAAGTTCAGATTCATTTTACTGACTCGGATCTTTGAATCTCATTCAGCAAAATGAACAAATCTTTTTTCAAGTCATTTCGTTCATTTCAGCAGAATCAAATTAAAATGTTAAATTTTTCAACAGATTTAGTACTTTTGGAATAAAAAATAAACTATAAGCTAATGCAGCCATGGCCAAACTTTGAGAAAGAAATGATTCATTAATTGCTATAGCTTGCTTCAGGCTATATATGCAGTCTTTTCGTTCACCTCACCTCCCGATGCAAATCGTTCTTTGTTTTGTCACTGTGACAGCCTCATATGTAAATTAATACATTGTCCGGAAACCGAAAAGATCAGTTCATCTCTCGAGTCTCGGGTCATTCGTTCATCAAGTCCCAGCCCCATAGGCAAGGCTATGCAGTCGCCGGAAACAAAAAAGATTAGTTCATCTCTCGAGTCTCGGGTCATTCGTTCATCAAGTCCCAGCCCCATAGGCAAGGCTATGCAGTCACCGGAAACAGAAAAGATCAGTTCATCTCTCGAGTCTCGGTTTGAGTCATTCGTTCATCAAGTCCCAGCCCCATAGGCAAGGCTATGCAGTCGCCAGAAACAGAAAAGATCAGTTCATCTCTCGAGTCTCGGTTTGAGTCATTCGTTCATCAAGTCCCAGCCCCATAGGCAATGCTATGCAGTCGCCGGAAACAGAAAAGATTAGTTCATCTCTCGAGTCTCGGGTCATTCGTTCATCAAGTCCCAGCCCCATAGGCAAGGCTATGCAGTCACCAGAAACAGAAAAGATCAGTTCATCTCTCGAGTCTCTGTTTGAGTCATTCGTTCATCAAGTCCCAGCCCCATAGGCAAGGCTATGCAGTCGCTGGAAACAGAAAAGATTAGTTCATCTCTCAAGTCTCGGGTCATTCGTTCATCAAGTCCCAGCCCCATTGGCAAGGCTATGCAGTCGCCGGAAACAGAATAGATTAGTTCATCTCTCGAGTCTCTGGTCATTCGTTCATCAAGTCCCAGCCCCATAGGCAAGGCTATGCAGTCGACGGAAACAGAAAAGATTAGTTCATCTCTCGAGTCTCGGGTCATTCGTTCATCAAGTCCCAGCCCCATAGGCAAGGCTATGCAGTCGCCGGAAACAGAAAAGATCAGTTAATCTCACGAGTCTCGGGTCATTCGTTCATTAAGTCCCAGCCCCATAGGCAAGGCTATGCAGTCGCCGGAAACAGAAAAGTTCAGTTCATCTCTCGAGTCTCGGGTCATTCGTTCATCAAGTCCCAGCCCCATAGTCAAGGCTATGCAGTCGCCGGAAACAGAAAAGATCAGTTAATCTCACGAGTCTCGGGTCATTCGTTCATCAAGTCCCAGCCCCATAGGCAAGGCTATGCAGTCGCCGGAAACAGAAAAGATCAGTTCATCTCTCGAGTCTCGGTTTGAGTCATTCGTTCATCAAGTCCCAGCCCCATAGGCAAGGCTATGCAGTCGCCGGAAACAGAAAAGATTAGTTCATCTCTCGAGTCTTCTCGTTCAAGTCGTTCGTTCTTTTTTCACGTGACCGCTTCCTGGTTCAGTGTCTCGCAACATATACAGTCGAAATTACAGTCGTATTATTGACTGCATGTTGTAATATATTTATTAATATAAAATCATCAGAAGATATGTGCAATAAACATTTGTTATGCCTATCCGTTCTGGACAACACAATCTGTCCAGGCTTCATAGGAAAGTAAATTATTATACTAGCTAAAAAAATGAAATAAACAACAAAAAAACTACACACTTGTTTATAAGGAAGGTTGTGAATTAACTGATTTCTGTATCCAACACGGCTGTCACGTGAAAAAGAACGAGACCCGAGAGATGAGCTGTTTCTGCATTCAGTCTATGGGGACTTGAACGAATGACTCGAACGAGAAGACTCGAGATATTAACTAATCTTTTCTGTTTCCGGTGACTGCATACCCACATGAAAAAAATACTATAGTATATTATAGTAAAATTACTCTAGTAAATACTATAGTGTTTTTGAACCATACTATAGTAAAGATACTACAGTAAATTGTAGTATATTATAGTATTTACTACACTTTGTTAATTTACTGTAGTATATTTACTATAGTAATTTTACTATAATATACTATAGTATTTTTTAATGTGGGTAAGCCTTGCCTATGGGGCTGGGACTTGATGAACGAATGACTCGAGAGATGAACTTATCTTTTCTGTTTCCTGTACAGAACATATGTGAGGTTGCGCATGCGCGGTCAACCCAAAAGGAACGAATCGCTCTCGTTGTTCTCGAGTCATATTAAAGATTTGTTCAAAATTAACGAATCGTTCATGAACAACACATCACTACCATTTACAAATAGTCGGAAACATTTGGGATATTGAGTAGGCTACTCAACAAAATATATAACACTGGCCTAGTGGTGTTTGGATATTTTATTGAAAAAATCTTACATAGTGCAGCTTTAAGAACGAAATAATCCAAGCAATTATAAGCAAACGAGACCCGTTATTCATTTTATGTCCTGCTTAATAAATTGCATTTTGACTCAAGTTAATATAGCCACGTGTGGCTAAATATATTTCACACCCTCTTAAAAGATGCATTTTGAACGTTATCCTGTCCTATCGATGATATCGATGCTACATAAAAAAGATTAATAGAAATTATTTGTGAGTTTTACACATTCAAGTTCTTTCGCTTTCGTTTCCCCGTGCGGTTGATGATCAAAAAACAGGAAAATTAGAAAGTCTGTTCCTTATACGCCCACCAACTTAATGCATATTCAGATCCGTGTAGAGTTGATCAGAAGAAGGAAGAGCAGCGCTATGGCCTCCACCTCCGCCGCCGTGTTTCTGCTCCTGTCTGCGGGCTTACTCACGGGCGCTCTCGGTGAGTTACACGACCTGTTAAAACATCCAGAAACCTGTTTTTGGGCGGTTTACCCATGACTGTAAAGTGCAATATAAATCATTTAAACAGATATTTTAGAAACATTTATAAAACATGTCTCATTTCCCGTGTTCTGACTGAAGGTGATGACTGTAAAAGATACTACACCAGCAGTAACGCGTACAAGTCGTCGGAGATCTGCGGGCTATGGAAGCACTGCTGTGGGACCTGCGATTACAGATACTGCTGCTCCAGTGCATACTCGAAGATATCCGACTATGAGCAAACCATGTGCAATCTGTAAGTCTTATTACATGTCTTTTAGATCCAAAAGTCCTTAACACACCCTCATGTCGTTCCAAACTCGCCTAAGTGTTTAAAAATAATATATTTTTCATTTTGGTCATTTTTTAAACTTTGATTTGTAATTGTAAATGTTCATTATTTCTTCTGAACTGGGTGGTGTGTAAGTAGTCATGGGCGTAAATTTCATCTAACAGTTGGGGGGACAGTAAACAAAAAATATCTCAAAGGCCATTTTTGAATTAGTACAGCCAAAATTGTACTTGTAAGGGTATGTGTAATTATCTTATGTCCTTTTATCTGGCCAACAACACTAAGCAATAGTTGGTTAAATATGAGTTATCATAGGTTCACTACACGGTAATACAGTTATTAAATGATCTTGCTTCTTCCACATATTACTGAGCAAACTAATATCTAATATCAGTTGGGCTTATCGCAGTGTTAGCTGTTGTGAATTACAACAAGCTTCCAAACTATAATTTGGACCTTTTTTTGTCATTGCTAATTTATTAATAACTCCGCATCATCTGTATTAAAGAGAAAATAATCACTTCATCCGATGTTTAAAGTAAACAGACTAACTGGAGTTCCTCAACTACTAACTTTGGTGTGTGTGTGTGTGTGTGTGTGTGTGTGTGTGTGTGTGTGTGTGTGTGTGTGTGTGTGTGTGTGTGTGTGTAGGTGAGTTGTGTGATGGACCAAACCACTGTAGGGCAAGAGAGGGGGGATTCAAAATGTTTCTAAACTTAAAAAACATTTTTTGCCCTGTTTGCAATTTTATTGTTTTACTATTGCACAATTATTTTAAGTATATATCAATATATTATTTACAATACACAATGTGGTTTTTAATTATATTTTTAAGGAAGCGCCTGACCCCCACGACCCCGTCGCGATATTCTGGGTAAGTAGTGTTAATATCTTCTTTATCTTAATCTAATTGGTCAACCTCCGATCTGAAACTGTATCAAATCTCAGAGGTTAATTTTAAATCTGAAACCGTGTGATCACATTGTCTTCTGTAATGTGTTTGTATTTAATGTGTTAGTTGAGGTTTTCCACTCTGTCACTCTTCCGCCCATGGTTTCCGACAGAGGTCATGGTCTTTACTGCAGTTTGCAAAATGCATCCCTCAGATGAACACGCTACAACACGTTACAACAGTGCTAGTGCTTGATGTTTAAAGAACAAAGAATTAATAGTTCAAGTTCTTGTTGTGAAAGGCTGTAGAGTTCACATTTATAAAGTGTGTCAAGAGAGAAGTAGCGTGATGCAACATCCACATTTTTGGCTGTTGAGGGGATTTCCAAGGTAAAGGGACAAAAAACGTTTTTAAACAAATGTTTGTTTTTTTAATATATAGGGTGAGACGGGGTAAGATACCCTCTTCTCCTGACAATAGATGACTCAAAATCCCATGTTAGATCACCCAAAAGTGAAAATTAGCCCATGATTTACTCTCACTCAGCTCATCCTATCAGTCATAAAAGTGCATCTATCCATCATAAAAGTGCATCCATCCATCATAAAAGTGAATATATCCATCATAAAAGTGCATCCATCCATCATAAAAGATCATCTATCCATCATAAAACTGCATCCATCCATCATAAAAGTGCATCCATCCATCATAAAAGTGCATCCATCCATCATAAAAGTGCATCTATCCATCATAAAAGTGCATCTGTCCATCATAAAAGGGCATCCATCCATCATAAAAGTGCATCCATCCATCATAAAAGTGCATCCATCCATCATAAAAGTGCATCTATCATCATAAAAGTGCATCCATCCATCATAAAAGTGCATCCATCCATCATAAAACTGCATCCATCCATCATGAAAGTGCATCCATCCATCATAAAAGTGCATCCATCCATCATAAAAGTGCATCCATCCATCATAAAAGTGCATCCATCCATCATAAAAGTGCATCCATCCATCATAAAAGTGCATCTATCATCATAAAAGTGCATCTATCCATCATAAAAGATCATCTATCCATCATAAAACTGCATCCATCCATCATGAAAGTGCATCCATCCATCATAAAAGTGCATCCATCCATCATAAAAGTGCATCCATCCATCATAAAAGTGCATCCATCCATCATAAAAGTGCATCCATCCATCATAAAAGTGCATCTATCATCATAAAAGTGCATCTATCATCATAAAAGTTGGGACAGTAAAGCATTTACCACTTTGTAATGTTGCCATTCCTTTTCACAACACTTAAAAGACGTTTAGGGACTGAAGACACCAAGTGATGAAGTGTTTCAGGTGTAATTTTGTCCCATTCTTCCTGCAAACAAGTCTTAAGGTGGGCAACAGTTCGGGGTCTTCCACACATTCTCTATTGGAGACAGGTCGGGACTGAGGCAGGCCAGTCAAGTACCCGAACCCTCTTCCTCCACAGCCAGGACTGCAGAATGTGTGCAGAATGTGCTTTTGCATTGTCTTGTTGAAATATGCATGGACGTCCCTGGAAAAGATGTCTTCTTGAAGGCAGCATATTATGCTCCAAAATCTCGATGTACTTTTCAGCATTAATGGAGCCTTCACAGAAGTGCAAGTTACCTTTGCCAAGGGCACTGACACAAGCCCATACCATGACAGACCCTGGCTTCTGGACTTGTTGCTGGTAACAGTCTGGATGATCCTTTTCTTCTTTGGTCCGGAGCACACGGCGTCCATTCCTCCCAAAAAATACCTGAAATACTGCTTCATCTGAGCACAGTACACGTTTCCACTGTGTGATGGTCCATCCCAGATGCCTCGAGCCCAGAGAAGTCGACGGCGCTTCTGGACACTGTTAACATAGGGCTTCCTTTTGGCACAGTACAGTTTGAACTGGCATTTGTGGATGTAACTACGTATTGTGGTACTTGACAAAGGTTTGCCAAAGTAGTCCTGAGCCCATGTGGTGATATCGCTTCTAGATGATGACGATTCTTGATGCAGTGCCGCCTGAGGGATCGGAGATCACGGTTGTTCAGCTTAGGCTTGCGCCCTTGTCCTTTACGCACTGAAATTCCTCCAGATTCCTTGAATCTTTTAATTATGTTATGCACTGTTGAATGTGAAATATCCAAATCTCTTCCTATCTTTCTTTGAGGAACATTGTTTTAAACATTTCAATAATTTTCTCACGTATTTGTTGGCAAACTGGCGATCCTCGGCCCATCTTTGCTCCTAAAGGATTAGACCTTTCTTGGATGCTGCTTTTGTACCAAATAATAATTACAATCACCTGTTGACATCACCTGTTTCAAATCACATCATTATTGAACCATTTTACCTCATTAGTAGCCCTAAATTGCTCCTGTCCCAACTTTTTTTGAAATGTGTTCCAGGTCTGAATGACAGGAAAGGATGCATATTTACAAATGACATGAAGTTGACCAGACAAAACATGAAATATTTTGTGTTCATATTGTCTGCAATGAAATACAAGTCAAAGTAAATTTAGAAATCACTTCTTTTCTTTTTTTTTGCGTTTTCCATACTGTCCCAACTTTTTCTGATTTGGGGTTGAATGTAAATACACTAGAACATGGTAAAGAGTGTTAATAATGCTTGTTGCTTAATATATTTTCATGATCTGTCCCGCAGCCAAAACAATGATGTCACCGGCATTGTTTCAGCAATCGTGGGGGTTGTGTTCACCATCGTTGTGTTCTTCATCTGCTGCTGCTGCCCCTGCTGCTGTATCTATAAAATGTGCCAAAAACCCAGACGTAAGTGTTTGAGTCTTAATAGAATGCATAACATTATTTAGGCTGGTAGTAAAATAATCTGTATTTGTCTTGTTTTTCCCACAGCTGTGGTAGGAACGCATGTAACGACAGTCGTGAACACACACGTTCAGCCTCAGCCTCAGCCTCAGCCTCAGTATCAGCCTCAGTATCAGCCTCAGTATCAGCCTCAGTATCAGCCTCAGCCTCAGCCTCAGTCTCAGTATCCAGCATACCAGCCTGTGCCAACCCAACCGGGCTACGGGCAGCCATATCAGGGACAGCCGTACGCACCAGGACCCCCACCTCCATACCACGTGGCCGGTAAGAAGACCTAGTACGAGAGCATGGGTGCAAAACTTATTAGGGGCCAAGCACTGAAGGTTGAAATCGTTAGCGTTCTTATTATTCTTCTTCTTCCGTTTCTTCTTCTTCCGCTTCCGGCCCCGGTATTGCTGCTTGCAGATATATTTCTTCTTCTGTTTCTTCTTCTTCTTCCGCTCTTGAGTCTACGGCAGCCCATAGAACTGCTTGTGGGAAAGTTGTGTAATTTGGCACACAGATAGAGGACAGTCCCAACTGTCACTGTAGCAAATTTGGAGTCTCTAACTCAATCCCTCTAGCGCCACCACCTGTCCAAAGTTTCACTCATGTTTATGCTTATAACTTTTGAACCCAAAGGGATAGAGACAAAATTCATAATTTTGAATGTCCTAGACGGTTTGTACGATTTGCACGAAAATTTAACCAGATCATCTTCAGACGGTGCCGACAAAACGTTATGGAATTTAAGTTGATTCGTCAAATCGTTTTCGATAAACGCACAAATGAATTTTATATAACGGTTGCGAAAATACACTTAAGGCTATATCTCCGCAACGCTTTATCATATTCAGATCAAGCTTGGTACATGTCATCACAAGCATGACCTGAGGCAACATGACGCGTTTCGGCACAGCACCACCTACTGGTCCGGAGATACAAAAAAATGGCTATTTTTGCTTATAACTTCTGAACCGTTTGTTCAAAAATCATTGAAATCCAATTTTACCATATCGGCCATTTTGAATTATGTGCTAAAATGCTGTATTTTATGAACACATGAACGGATTGTTACGAAACTCGGTATGGGTCATCAGCACGATGCCCTGAAGGAGCCTGAGAAGCTTCGAAACGGCGCCACTTAGTGGAGAATTTTTATTTTTCAAACGCTTATAACTTTGGGTGTGGTTGACTTATTTTCATGGGAGTAACTTTTTTGTCTCCTGAATCCTTGCCGAGTCCAACGATACCAGATTTGCCAGGTTTCGGCGTATGGTTTGTGCAGCGTTGTAATTTAGCACTTAAAAAACATCAGCCGATATCTACGAAACCGCTAGTCCGATCGAGACGAAACCAGCGTCAGAAGTTCTGAAACATAGGTCGATAGCTAAACGCTAATGCACAAATGTCAAAATATTGATAGTAAGGGGGAGTAAAATCCAATCAAAGTCAGGTGTCAGTCATTTTTTACGTGTTTTTTCAGATAAATGTCTATAACTCCAAAACGAAATGAGATATTTTCACCAAAATTGACACACATGTATGGGCTCACTCCGAGGACACATGCAAAATGGTGGGATTGAGCCTCTTGGTGGCGCTTTAATAGAACAAAACATGACTGGCTCTATACAACTCAATGCTTTAATGTGGGGTTTTAACATTTTTACTATTTTTACTCTTCAAATGTCTTGCTAGCTTCCTTGTTTGCTTCTGTTGCGCTTGGCGCCAGTATTGCTGTATTTTAGTTTAGTAACCCTGCTCCAACACACACACGTAGTTTTCAAATAAGCCTGAAGGACTTGATTAGCTGGATCAGGTGCGTTTAATTAGGGTTCAAACTAAAGGTGACACGGTTTAAACGGTAACATAAACCACGAAAACTACATTGTTTTGTCGAGTAACTGACGGGTTACCTAGCACTGGACAGAGTGAGACCATGAACTGATATTGATTAATGTGTGTGTTTTTCCATCTTCAGCGAGCCCTGGATATCCCAGTGGTCAGGCTGCAAATGACGGAAGTATGGCCCCGTACCCCATGATGCCGCCAGCCCAGCCTGGCATCGCTCATCTGCCCCCGGACACATTTGAGCAGCCGGCCTATAACCCCGCCTACATACAGCCGCCAAACCCCGGTTACTGAACCACAGGCGTCTGTCCCATCTCTCACTGCTGGACTGGGAAACAACGTCCCCAATTCACTGCAGATTACACAAGACTAGTGGATGTGTTTTATTTTCTATCTGTCCTGTTTAGTTTTCTCTGTGCCAAAGATTGTTGGAGTAAGTTACAAGAAAATACTATTTCAGTCTTTTTACTTTTTTACTTTTTTTTAATTAAAGGGTTAGTTCACCCAAAACTGTAAATTGTGTCATTAATGACTGAGCCTCATGTGGTTGGACACCCGTCAGACCTCCGTTCATCTTCAGACACAAATGAAGATATTTTAGTGTAAATCTGATGCTCTGAAAGGCCTCCATTGGCTCAACTTTACACTCTCAAGACCCTTAAAAGACACTAAAGACTAAAGTTACAAAGTCCATCTCACTACAGCGGCTCTACAATAACTTTATGAAGACGAGAATAGTTTCTGTGCGCAAAAAAACCCTAAATAACGACTTATATAGTGATGACGATTTCAAAACACGGCCTCATGATGCTTCGAAGCGTTATGAATCAGTGAGTCGATTCAGCGGTTCAGAGCGTTATGAATCAGTGAGTCAATTCAGCGGTTTGAATCGCCAAATTTCAGCAGTTTGACACGCGATCCGAATCATCATTCGACTCACTGACTCATAACGCTTCGAAGCTTCATGAATCTGTGTTTTGAAATCGTCATCACTATATAAGTCGTTATTTAGGGTTTTTTTGCGCACAGAAACTATTCTCGTCTTCATAAAGTTATTGTAGAGCCGCTGTAGTGAGATGGACTTTGTAACTTTAGTCTTTAGTGTCTTTTAAGGGTCTTGAGAGTGTAAAGTTGAGCCAATGGAGGCCTTTCAGAGCATCAGATTTACACTAAAATATCTTCATTTGTGTCTGAAGATGAACGGAGGTCTGACGGGTGTCCAACCACATGAGGCTCAGTCATTAATGACACAATTTACATTTTTGGGTGAACTAACCCTTTAAATTTGACATTTATTTGTTATTAATTAGGAAAGTTTGACTTAAATTGTTCCTACAGAATTTTTCCACTTTCAGTATTATACTAATATTGAACTGTTAAGTATATTGCATATGTTTGATACAATTTGATATAGTAAAAAGACTAAAATCTCCAATAAAATGTGGTCATTTTTACGTTTCGGCAATTTTGCTTTTGTATTAAAGTGGGGGTGAAATGCTGTTTCATGCATACTGATCTTTTGGCACTGTTAAAGACTTGGATTCCCATGCTAAACATGGACACCGTTTCATAAGCTAAGGTGGACGTTTGATGGGAGTATTTCTTTGCCAAAATTAGTACTTCCTGTTAGTCATAAGTTTCGGAAAGTTTTTTTCGATCATGGGTCCGCTTGACGTCAACAGGGCGGAATTTCCTTGTATGGGCCGTACGGACAATTCTACCGGAAGAGCGCGCGCGAGAGAGAGAGAGAGAGAGAGCGTGAAAGCAATAGGCTACGCCCATCAGAGCGCTGGCTCGTACAGATGGAATTTGCTTTTCCGGATCAACAACTGAGTTGCGCAAATATTTATGTCTGTTCCCTGCATTTCGGTGCCGATTGTTTTATAAACAAGGCCCAGTTCGACGCCGGATTTTCAGATCGCCTAATACTGAAGGATGGAGCGGTCCCAACGATAAAGGTCCCAACGTTGGAACCGCAGGTTTGACTGCTTCAAATGTCTGTTTTTGCCTATGCCCATCAAGTAACGTTAGCCCAAACATGATCACGTATTGATCAATGGAGCATGCGATGTATAGTGTGTGTACATTTGTTTAGCTGGCCACTATATGTGTATGTTTGTGTATTGTAAAAGCACTCCAAACAACAATACACAAAGAATGGGGAAATATGTTGAACTAAATAAGCGCGCTTCTTCATTCAAATGCGCTACTATTCCATGTCTTTCTATGTAAACACTAGCCTGACGCGCAAAACCAGTCCGCTTACTACAAATCATGTCTACACAAACCACGCGTAAACACACACACATACATACACACACACACACACACACATTGTAACATTCGCGCTTGACATGGTGTTCTAAATAACACAAGCCGCTAAGCATATTATATAGTTAGTGTAACTTATACCACATAGTCGACGTCCTGCTCTAGTCGTTTTTGCTGCTGCTCCTGTTCAACTTCAGCCTCTGGGTCTGATTCCGGATCATAGATGTATGGCTGTATCTGATTAAAAGCCATTTTTTATGTTGAATAAAGTTTTTCCCCGCTTTTAGAGATGACGCAGCTTTCAGACGCACTCAACACAGTAACAGCGGCGCGCGCTCGACATTCTTTTAGCTCCGCCCACACGATACGCCCCCAGCCGCACAGCTTTTTTCGGAAAGACTCGGAACAGCGCATCTTTCTTTTATAATTATAATAAAAATAAAGACTTTTCGGAGATATGCAGGATGCAGTGCTACTCTATAGGTACTCAAGATTGACATGAGACTGACTGAAACTGAGTGTTTCCCCCCCCCTTTAAAGCTGCACTATGTAAGATTTTTCTCAGTATAATATCCAAACACCTCTAGGCCAGTGTTATATATTTTAGTTGAGTGCTCAATATCCCAAATGTTTCCGACTATTTGTAAATGGTGAGATGCTCTTTTACTCGAGGAACCGGGACGAGTGAGGGCGTGGCCTGTCGATGACATCATATCCGCGTTCCCCTCGGTTTGCGGTTTTATTGAGCAAGATTCTGCGCTCAAACGTGACGTCATCAAACTACGCCTTTGTTTTGAACAGGCCACCTCTAGCGGACGGAAAACTTACATAGTGCAGCTTTAACAGACACAACAGCAGGATCTGTGATTCGGAGTTAACAAGTTTTCCATTTTGAGGATCTTATTTGGACAATGAGTGATGCAGAATTCCCATAATTCTGTCATGTGTCTGTCGAAAAGTGAGCTGGCCGTCGAGGTATTTTATTAAAGCAGCCTTTGTTAGGAAAGCCTTTCACATTTGCTTTTCAGATGTTATTGCATCGGGTTACATTATTTTTTGAGATGTAGCCTTTTTTTAAACTGTTATAGATTTTGTAAATGTTTAGCTGCTGTTTTAATAAGTGTGAGGAATGTGATAGAATAAATTGTCTTTTTCAACGAAGGGTGTACAGGAGAACATCAAAACATGTCAAACTCAACAAATGACAGCATTGCGATCTTTATTGGATGTTTGCTGAAGTTACAGCACTGTTTTTGGGACGTCTACTGGTGAAATATAATAAAACCATCTCTAGTGCTTGTGTTGTTTAGTATTCAGCTAATTGTAATAGAGTATTATTCCTTTCCTCTTTTTATGTATTTAAATATTTTTCAATTCTGTTTACGCTTTTTGATCCGTATTTTTCCAGATAAGTAGAGAAAGACTCTTCACTGTTTTGAATATGATCGCAGAAATCATGTTTTAGTTTTAGGCTAGTTTGATACACTTGGCACTGAATGACTACATTATTCATTTACCATGGTATTCGCTTTTCAATAAAACTAAATATGTCATAAAACACCACTCTGCCTCTTTTCATTTAAAACAAATCTTAAACATATTAATAGCCACACAAATGTGGTTCAGGCAATGCAAACCTGGATTATCTTCACTGCATGTGTATTTAACAAAACGGAAAAAAACTTGTAACACTTTTATGATGGACAGATGCACTTTTATGATGGACAGATGCACTTTTATGATGGATAGATGCACTTTTATGATGGACAGATGCACTTTTATGATGGACAGATTCACTTTTATGATGATAGATGCATTTTTATGATGGACAGATGCACTTTTATGATGATAGATGCACTTTTATGATGGACAGATGCACTTTTATGATGGACAGATTCACTTTTATGATGATAGATGCACTTTTATGATGGACAGATGCACTTTTATGATGGATAGATGCACTTTTATGATGGATGGATGCACTTTTATGATGGACAGATGCACTTTTATGATGGACAGATGCACTTTTATGATGGACAGATGCACTTTTATGATGGACAGATGCACTTTTATGATAGACAGATGCACTTTTATGATGATAGATGCACTTTTATGATGGACAGATGCACTTTTATGATGGATGGATGCACTTTTATGATGGATAGATGCACTTTTATGATGGATAGATGCACTTTTATGATGGATGGATGCACTTTTATGATGGACAGATGCACTTTTATGATGGACAGATGCACTTTTATGATGGACAGATGCACTTTTATGATGGACAGATGCACTTTTATGATAGACAGATGCACTTTTATGATGGACAGATGCACTTTTATGATAGACAGATGCACTTTTATGATAGACAGATGCACTTTTATGATGGACAGATGCACTTTTATGATGATAGATGCACTTTTATGATGGACAGATGCACTTTTATGATGGATAGATGCACTTTTATGATGGATAGATGCACTTTTATGATGGACAGATGCACTTTTATGATGGACAGATGCACTTTTATGATGGACAGATGCACTTTTATGATGGACAGATTCACTTTTATGATGGACAGATGCACTTTTATGATGGACAGATTCACTTTTATGATGATAGATGCACTTTTATGATGGACAGATGCACTTTTATGATGGACAGATGCACTTTTATGATGGACAGATGCACTTTTATGATGGACAGATGCACTTTTATGATGGATAGATGCACTTTTATGATGGACAGATGCACTTTTATGATGGACAGATTCACTTTTATGATGATAGATGCATTTTTATGATGGACAGATGCACTTTTATGATGATAGATGCACTTTTATGATGGACAGATGCACTTTTATGATGGACAGATTCACTTTTATGATGATAGATGCACTTTTATGATGGACAGATGCACTTTTATGATGGACAGATGCACTTTTATGATGGATGGATGCACTTTTATGATGGACAGATGCACTTTTATGATGATAGATGCACTTTTATGATGGACAGATGCACTTTTATGATGGACAGATGCACTTTTATGATGGACAGATGCACTTTTATGATAGACAGATGCACTTTTATGATGGACAGATGCACTTTTATGATGGACAGATGCACTTTTATGATAGACAGATGCACTTTTATGATAGACAGATGCACTTTTATGATGGACAGATGCACTTTTATGATGATAGATGCACTTTTATGATGGACAGATGCACTTTTATGATGGATAGATGCACTTTTATGATGGATAGATGCACTTTTATGATGGACAGATGCACTTTTATGATAGACAGATGCACTTTTATGATGGACAGATGCACTTTTATGATAGACAGATGCACTTTTATGATGGACAGATGCACTTTTATGATGATAGATGCACTTTTATGATGGACAGATGCACTTTTATGATAGACAGATGCACTTTTATGATGGACAGATGCACTTTTATGATGGACAGATGCACTTTTATGATGGACAGATTCACTTTTATGATAGACAGATGCACTTTTATGATGGACAGATGCACTTTTATGATAGACAGATGCACTTTTATGATGGACAGATGCACTTTTATGATAGACAGATGCACTTTTATGATGGACAGATGCACTTTTATGATGGACAGATGCACTTTTATGATGGACAGATTCACTTTTATGATGATAGATGCACTTTTATGATGGACAGTTGCACTTTTATGATGATAGATGCACTTTTATGATGGACAGATGCACTTTTATGATGGACAGATTCACTTTTATGATGATAGATGCACTTTTATGATGGACAGATGCACTTTTATGATGGACAGATTCACTTTTATGATGATAGATGCACTTTTATGATGATAGATGCACTTTTATGATGGATAGATGCACTTTTATGATGGACAGATGCACTTTTATGATACACAGATGCACTTTTATGATGGACAGATGCACTTTTATGATGGACAGATGCACTTTTATGATGATAGATGCACTTTTATGATGGACAGTTGCACTTTTATGATGATAGATGCACTTTTATGATGGACAGATGCACTTTTATGATGATAGATGCACTTTTATGATGGACGGATGCACTTTTATGATGGACGGATGCACTTTTATGATGATAGATGCACTTTTATGATGATAGATGCACTTTTATGATGGATAGATGCACTTTTATGATGGACAGATGCACTTTTATGATGGATAGATGCACTTTTATGATGGACAGATGCACTTTTATGATGGATAGATGCACTTTTATGATGATAGATGCACTTTTATGATGGATAGATGCACTTTTATGATGGACAGATGCACTTTTATGATGGATAGATGCACTTTTATGATGGACAGATGCACTTTTATGATGGATAGATGCACTTTTATGATGATAGATGCACTTTTATGATGGATAGATGCACTTTTATGATGGACAGATGCACTTTTATGATGGATAGATGCACTTTTATGATGATAGATGCACTTTTATGATGGACAGATGCACTTTTATGATGGACAGATGCACTTTTATGATGGATAGATGCACTTTTATGATGGATAGATGCACTTTTATGATGGACGGATTCACTTTTATGATGGATGGATGCACTTTTATGATGGATGGATGCACTTTTATGATGGACAGATGCACTTTTATGATGGACGGATTCACTTTTATGATGGATGGATGCACTTTTATGATAGACAGATGCACTTTTATGATGGATAGATGCACTTTTAGAAATGAAGATATGTCACACCGATCGCAAGTTCAGTATGGAGTACCACAAGGCTCAGTGCTAGGACCGCTACTCTTCACCCTGTACATGCTACCACTGGGAGATATCATTAGGAAGCATGGCGTTAGTTTTCATTATTATGCTGACGATACTCAGCTCTATATTTCTTCACGCCCTGAAGAAACTTACCAATTCACAAGATTAACGGAATGCATAGCTGATATAAAACATTGGATGACTGGTAATTTCCTGCAACTCAATTCAGAAAAAACTGAATCTTTAATTATTGGACAAAAAAGCTCCACAAGTAGTGCCCTAGAATACTGTCTAACACTTGATGGCTGTTCTGTCAAGTCCTCGTCGTCAGTGAGGAACCTGGGTGTGCTCTTTGATACCAATCTTTCATTTGAAAGCCACGTTTCTAGCATCTGTAAAACTGCTTTCTACCATCTTAAAAATATATCTAAATTACGGCACATGCTCTCAATGCAAAATGCTGAACAGTTAGTTCATGCGTTCATGACCTCAAGGTTAGATTATTGTAATGCTCTACTGGGTGGTTGCCCTGCTCGCTTAATAAATAAACTCCAGCTGGTCCAAAACGCAGCAGCTCCAGTTCTTACTAGAACCAGGAAGTGTGACCATATTAGCCCAGTTCTGTCAACACTGCACTGGCTGCCTATTAAACATCGCATAAATTTTAAAATCTTACTTATTACTTACAAAGCACTAAATGGTTTAGCTCCCCAATACTTGAGCGAGCTCTTAACATATTATACTCCATCACGTCTACTGCGCTCTCTAAACTCTGGCCAGTTGATCATACCGAGAATATCCAAATCAACTGCAGGCGGTCGATCCTTTTCCTATTTATCTCTGAAACTCTGGAACAGTCTTCCTAACATTGTTCGGGATGCAGACACACTCTGTCAGTTTAAATCTAGACTAAAAACACATCTCTTTACTGTGGCATACAAATAAAACACCTTTTCAATGAAATGATTGTTAGGCTGCATTAACTAGGTCAGCCGGAACCGGGAACACTTCCCATAACACCTGATGTACTCGTGACATCATCAGAAGAATGGCATCTACGCTAATGTTAGTCTCTCTGTTTTATCCCGAGGTTTACTGCAGTCAGCCGGATCCGGGCCGGATCCAGTTCAGATGGTGGACCTGCGCTCAGAGAAGACCAACACAGGACCCTGAAGTGTCTGCAGAGACCGTGATTAGACTCCTCCTGAAACTGCCTCATCGACACGGCATCTCAATAAACCCGTCTCCGGCCTGTTGACTCCGATTGTTCGAATATTACAATTAAATAATACTTAAATCGATATGTCATCCTCAATAAACCTGTCTCCAGCGTGTTGCCTCCGATCATTCTAATATTGCACTTTAATAATTATTTAATCAACATCATCCTCAATAAACCCGTCTCCAGCATGTTGCCTCCGGTCCCTCGAATATTCTGATCTATTATGACCTCTGACCTGTAAAACTGCCAGAATAATAATAATAATACGCTGTTTGTTAATTGGCCAGAGGAGAACTGGCACCCCGACTGAGCCTGGTTTCTCCCAAGGTTTATTTTTCTCCATTCTGCTCCTGATGGGGTTTTGGTTTCCTTGCCACTGTTGCCTCTGGCTTGGCGTGCTCAGTTGGGGACACTCAATTTTTCAACTAAACATCGAAATACATCTAAATAATAAACTAAATTAACCATTTAAACTAAATTACTGATCAAATTATTGATCTAAAGCCCACACTGTCACTGTATGATACTTGAAATTTTTCCAGAATGGCTATACAGCTGAATAAAATTATGCTGCATTATTTTCCTGTTTAACACTGTAAAGCTGCTTTGAAACAATCTACATTGTTAAAAGCGCTATATAAATAAAGTTGACTTGACTTGACTTGACTTGACTTTTATGATGGATGGATGCACTTTTATGATGGATAGATGCAGTTTTATGATGGACAGATGCACTTTTATGATGGACAGATGCACTTTTATGATGGATGGATGCACTTTTATGATGGATGGATGCACTTTTATGATGACAGATGCACTTTTATGATGGATGGATGGATGCACTTTTATGATGGATGGATGGATGCACTTTTATGATGATAGATGCACTTTTATTGACTTCATTCACTGTCATTATAAAGCTTGGAAGAGTCAGGACATTATTAATATAACTCTGATTGTGTTAGTCAGAAAGAAGAATGTCACACACACCTAGGATGAGCTGAGGGAGAGGAAATCATGGGGGCATTTTCATTTTTGACTTCTGTTTTCTTGCAGAACGCTACTGTAATAGATCACATAGTAAAGTCAAGTGTTTAACACGTAGCATCATTTTTTGTTTTAACTGGGGACATGAACATCCATGAGAGACTTCATAAATGTCTTGATAGTCTGGTTATCTACAGCGTGTGTCCAAGTGTTGCTTCAGCACAACAGCATTACAACTTCCTGCTTATTAGCCATTATGTTAAACTAATGTAAACATTTACTTATGGGATTAATCATAAAAAAGGTTTTAATTAATTAATAAATAAATACAACTTTTAATTCAGTAGATTTTTTGTACATTAGCAAGATTTCTGTCCTATTCATTATGAAGAAATAACATCTAATGACCACAAGGTGGCGGAAACGTTTTAAAATATTGAAACTTCGACGTGAAGACCGTCAGGCTCTGGACGAGGCGCATCCAAGAGATGGCGGGGGTGTTTTCGACGGTGGCGGGAAACTACAGAGCGTTTTCCCGGGTTTCCAAGATTAGAACAGCCCCTTAGCTGATCTTACTGTACGTGAAAAAGTAAAATCTCCCATATTGTGAAACATGGTGTACATTTATACAGCTCCTACATCATATACATTAGTATTATGATTCACCTATAAAATGGTTTGATCTGAGGCAACGCCCCAGTAACGGCTTTTCTGCTCATGATGAGAACTTGAAGGACTCAGTGATAAACAAACTATGGACTATCGACACTAGGTGTCAGAGTTTATTCAGATTAATCATATTTTAAATGGCTGAATATATTGGTAAACTATATTTGGATAGACTATAAAGAAATAAGTGTTAGTCAAGATAGCCTGAGTAGCCTATGTTAAAGTGTTAAAGTGACAGTTCACTCCAAAACTAAAGTTAAATTAAAGTAATCGTTTACTCACCACAGCATGTGTTTCCAAACCTGTATGGCATTATTTCCTCTGTGGAACGTAAATGAAATTATGAAAAATGGCTTAGTGTTTTCGTTTGTTTGTTTGTTTCCATACAGGGAAAGTCAATCGGGACATTCTTCAGTCAAGTCACCTTCATTTATAAAGCGCTTTTTACAATATAGATAGTTTCATCGCATCTTTACAGTGATAGCAGGAGATTAACGGAAGAGAGATTGTTTTGGCTGTACATCAGCTCTAGAAAAGTTATTGTCACGCTAAAGTCAGTTTTTGATTGATTAATTTCTGTTGTAAAAATTAGTTATTTACTTTGGGGCGACTTACACGACACCATTTTTAACTAAAATAGAAAACTTTGAATGCGTTCTGGACATTCATTTGCACGGCAACTGTTTGGTGGCTATAGAACGCAAACTTTGAAATAGTTTTGAAACGATACCGTCTTTGTGTAAAGCGAATCTGTGAGAACGCTGACAGCATGCACGTAAGCATCACGTGTTTAGTATGTAGGCAAGACTAGTATGTATATGAGTACGCATGTGCTCGTGTTTGAGTACGTATGTGCTCGTGTTTGAGTATGCGTTTGAGTACGTATGTGCGCATTTAAGTACGCGTTTGAGTACGTATGTGTGCATTTGAGTATGTATGTGCTCGTGTTTGAGTATGCGTTTGAGTACGTATGTGTGCGTTTGAGTAAGCATGTGCTCGTGTTTGAGTATGCATTAGAGTACGTATGTGTGTATTTGAGTACGTATGTGTGCGTTTGAGTAAGCATGTGCTCGTGTTTGAGTATGCATTAGAGTACGTATGTGTGTATTTGAGTACGTATGTGCTCGTGTTTGAGTATGCATTTGAGTACGTATGTGTGCATATGAGTACGTATGTGCTCGTGTTTGAGTACTCATTTGAGTACGTATGTGTGGATTTGAGTACGTATGTGTGCATTTGAGTACGTATGTGCTCGTATTTGAGTATGCGTTTGAGTACGTATGTGTGCATTTGAGTACGTATGTGCTCGTGTTTGAGTATGCGTTTGAGTACGTATGTGTGCGTTTGAGTACGTATGTGCTCGTATTTGAGTATGCGTTTGAGTACGTATGTGTGCATTTGAGTACGTATGTGCTCGTGTTTGAGTATGCATTTGAGTACGTATGTGTGCGTTTGAGTACGTATGTGTGCATTTGAGTACGTATGTGTGCGTTTGAGTACGTATGTGCTCGTGTTTGAGTATGCATTTGAGTACGTATGTGTGTATTTGAGTACGTATGTGTGCATTTGAGTACGTATGTGTGCATTTGAGTACGGATGTGCTCGTGTTTGAGTATGCGTTTGAGTACGGATGTGTGTGTTTGAGTACGGATGTGCTCGTGTTTGAGTATGCATTTGAGTACGTATGTGTGCATTTGAGTACGGATGTGTGCATTTGAGTACGTATGTGCTCGTGTTTGAGTATGCGTTTGAGTACGGATGTGTGTGTTTGAGTACGGATGTGCTCGTGTTTGAGTATGCATTTGAGTACGTATGTGTGCATTTGAGTACGTATGTGTGCATTTGAGTACGTATGTGTGCATTTGAGTACGTATGTGTGCATTTGAGTACGTATGTGCTCGTGTTTGAGTATGCGTTTGAGTACGTATGTGTGCGTTTGAGTACGTATGTGTGCATTTGAGTACGTATGTGTGCATTTATGTGTGCATTTGAGTACGTATGTGTGCATTTGAGTACGTATGTGCTCGTGTTTGAGTACGTATGTGTGCATTTGAGTACGTATGTGTGCGTTTGAGTACGTATGTGCTCGTGTTTGAGTATGCATTTGAGTACGTATGTGTGCATTTGAGTACGTATGTGTGCATTTGAGTACGTATGTGCTCGTGTTTGAGTATGCGTTTGAGTACGGATGTGTGCGTTTGAGTACGCATGTGCTCGTGTTTGAGTATGCATTTGAGTACGTATGTGTGCATTTGAGTACGGATGTGCTCGTGTTTGAGTATGCATTTGAGTATGTATGTGCTCGTGTTTGAGTATGCATTTGAGTACGTATGTGCTCGTGTTTGAGTATGCATTTGAGTACGTATGTGTGCGTTTGAGTACGTATGTGTGCATTTAAGTACGTATGTGCTCGTGTTTGAGTATGCGTTTGAGTACGTATGTGTGCGTTTGAGTAAGCATGTGCTCGTGTTTGAGTATGCATTTGAGTACGTATGTGTGTATTTGAGTACGTATGTGTGCATTTGAGTACGTATGTGTGTATTTGAGTACGTATGTGCTTGTGTTTGAGTATGCGTTTGAGTACGTATGTGTGCATTTGAGTACGTATGTGTGTATTTGAGTACGTATGTGCTTGTGTTTGAGTATGCATTTGAGTACGTATGTGTGTATTTGAGTACGTATGTGTGCATTTGAGTACGTATGTGCTTGTGTTTGAGTATGCGTTTGAGTACGGATGTGTGTGTTTGAGTACGCATGTGCTCGTGTTTGAGTATGCATTTGAGTACGTATGTGTGCATTTGAGTACGGATATGCTCCTGTTTGAGTATGCATTTGAGTACGTATGTGTGCATTTGAGTACGGATGTGCTCGTGTTTGAGTACTCATTTGAGTACGTATGTGTGCATTTGAGTACGTATGTGTGCATTTGAGTACGTATGTGTGCATTTGAGTACGTATGTGTGCATTTGAGTACGTATGTGTGCGTTTGAGTACGTATGTGCTCGTGTTTGAGTACGCGTTTGAGTACGTATGTGTGCATTTGAGTACGGATATGCTCGTGTTTGAGTATGCATTTGAGTACGTATGTGTGTATTTGAGTACGTATGTGTGCATTTGAGTACGTATGTGTGCATTTGAGTACGGATGTGCTCGTGTTTGAGTATGCATTTGAGTATGTATGTGTGCATTTGAGTATGTATGTGCTCCTGTTTGAGTAAGCATGTGCTCGTGTTTGAGTATGCATTTGAGTATGTATGTGTGCATTTGAGTATGTATGTGCTCCTGTTTGAGTACTCATTTGAGTACGTATGTGTGCATTTGAGTACGTATGTGTGCATTTGAGTACGTATGTGCTCGTGTTTGAGTATGCGTTTGAGTACGGATGTGTGTGTTTGAGTACGTATGTGTGCGTTTGAGTACGTATGTGTGCATTTGAGTACGGATGTGTGCATTTGAGTACGTATGTGCTCGTGTTTTGAGTATGCGTTTGAGTACGGATGTGTGTGTTTGAGTACGGATGTGCTCGTGTTTGAGTATGCATTTGAGTACGTATGTGTGCGTTTGAGTACGTATGTGTGCGTTTGAGTACGTATGTGTGCATTTGAGTACGTATGTGTGCATTTGAGTATGTATGTGCTCGTGTTTGAGTATGCGTTTGAGTACGTATGTGTGCATTTGAGTACGTATGTGTGCATTTGAGTACGTATGTGCTCGTGTTTGAGTATGCGTTTGAGTACGGATGTGTGTGTTTGAGTACGTATGTGTGCGTTTGAGTACGTATGTGTGCATTTGAGTACGGATGTGTGCATTTGAGTACGTATGTGCTCGTGTTTTGAGTATGCGTTTGAGTACGGATGTGTGTGTTTGAGTACGGATGTGCTCGTGTTTGAGTATGCATTTGAGTACGTATGTGTGCGTTTGAGTACGTATGTGTGCGTTTGAGTACGTATGTGTGCATTTGAGTACGTATGTGTGCATTTGAGTATGTATGTGTGCATTTGAGTACGTATGTGTGCGTTTGAGTACGTATGTGTGCGTTTGGGATGAGTTGGTCGTGTCTATCGCAGGTCCACCATCTGATCCGGATCCGGCTGACTGCAGTAAACCTCTGGATAAACAGAGAGACTAGCGAGTACATCAGGTGTTATGGGAAGTGTTCCCGGATCCGGCTGACCTAGTTAATGCAGCCTAACAATAATTTCATTGAAAAAGTGTTTTATGTGTATGCCACAGTAAAGAGATGTGTTGTTAGTTTAGATTTAAACTGACAGAGTGTGTCTGCATCCCGAACAATGTTAGGAAGACTGTTCCAGAGTTCAGGTGCTCTTTTTTTGATCGCCTTTTTTCATATCATATATTTTCGTAATTATCATAAATTAGGTATCATTCGAAAGCTTACGAACTCAAAATTTATCCTGTGGAAACCGTTTTGAAATTAGACGTTGCGTTACCATGGAAACTGTACTTTAAATTCTTCTAGGGGGCTCCTCCCCCTAGTGGGCGGAGTCATGTTTCATATCACAACATTTATTTTAACGACTTTATAACCAAAATCTTTTCTAATCTTGACACGTATCGTCGGAAAGGTCTGAGTCTCAAGGTTCCATATTTGGTGACCGTTTTGTGATGGAAGTGACATTTGGACGGAAATTTGCAGGAAAAAAAACAATCAACGGAATGTGAATGACACCCGGTGGCTGTTTTTGGTACAGCGCCCTAAACAACTTTTTTAACTTTTGTGATATCAACTTCAAATTTGGAACACAACTTGGTTAGACATATGGCTTTGATTCTATAGTAATTTTAGATTACATTTTTTTTGTAAAATATATATTTTATATTAAATAAAATTATTTTTACTTTACAGTAATTTTAAACTTCCATAATTTTTTCATACTTTCATATTTTGAATTGCTTTGACTTCAGCAATAATCTGTCGAGTGTCTATATTAGGTCTATATTCCAGAGTATTCTTGAATTACAGCCCTTTAAGTTTGTATAGTGCATTTTCATGTGTATTCGCAAAAAGGCGGGTAACAGTTAAAGGTGGTCTTTTGCCTAGTTTGTAGGGCAGCATATTAGGGAAACATTCTTCTAAATATCTTCTTTTGTGTTCAGCAGAACAAAGAAACTCATACAGGTTTGGAACAACTTGAGGGTGAGTAAATAATGACAGAACTTTCATTTTGGGGTGAAAATTTGGGTAAAATGTATGCAATGTTTAATACACACAGGTTTGGAATGACATGAGGGTGACAACTTTAATATTGTCCTTTCAAATTCTGTTCTTTTCTTCATTCTGTGTAGCTTGAGGTTTTCCGGCATGTGTCAGAAGCCTTCGGCTGCTTACTGTAATTTCAGACTTTTTTTTTTTTTTCCATGGAAATTCCCCCAGCTCCATCTTCCCCTGTGTTTAGGAGATAAACACCGCCCAGAAGTCTAGACGGGAGGGGAAGGGTGGAGAAAGACAACAGATCGCTTCTGAATGTGTGTGCTGGGAATCAGCTGTCTGTGTTTTACCTATCCCTCGGCTGAAGGTGTGTCTTCTTTGAACAGAAGCCTTAAGTCAATATTTGTAGAGGAAAGGACAAACATGGTCGACTGCACTCCACTGTGACACGAAGCTGGTCTTTTTTAAGCACTCTTCGCTTCACATGGTCTGCCTTGAGACCTCTGACACAGGATGTGGTTTGGTAAGAGTGAAACGGTGACAGACCAAGATATGAAGCGTTTATAGATCTGCGCCTCACACTAATATTCTGCTTCAGCAGTGCGGATGACGTCTAACAGACAGATCCGTTAGAGAATGGGGAAGTGGAATATTTGATTTGGATGATTTGTAAGCAAAACCTCCATTACATAATACGCTCCGGTGTGGCAGAGCATTCAGGGAATCCCACTTTTTAAGCCACTCAAACTAAACCCAAAAGATGTGACAGATCGAGTTACAGTATAAACACTGAGCTCCTCCCTTCCATCAGCCAGGCCCACATCCTCTGAGCTCATCATGAGGAATGAGTGTGGAGACGCTGAATGCAAAAACCCCCTGTCCTTTGTGTTTTGTGTGATGTTGATATATCAGATAACACTGGCCATCTGGGAGCTGGAACATGGCAACCATAGCTCGAGCTGATACGCAAAACAGGTCAAACACGGAAGCTCGTCCTCTGTGTGTTTAGTGTTTGAATCATAGTGATGACTAAACAAAGGACATTCTGAAAGACAAGAGTTCACTACACAAATATTACATTCCCAATAGCCGTCCAAACACATCTAAAGCTAAATTTAACCCAGGAAATGATCCCAAACCCTTGTTGACTCATCACACGTCTCGTACGTTATTCAGCCGAAATCGTCAAATTGAAGGTTATTTCGTCTGGAGGTGGGATCCTCTGTATATGGAGATGCTGAATGGAAGCCCAGCTCAGAGTAAATTTTGTACAGAACGCTATCTCTCTGATCTACAGGAAACGGTGGCCTACCAGAACCCAAAGTGTGAAAAGATGAGTGAACTGAGGGCTTTTATGAAATTCAGCTCATATTTGCCTGTAAATAACATACAGTTTTGAGATTTCAAAAAGTTTTATTTACACTTTAAGCGCGATATGCAACGCTAGCGAGTCATGTGATTAAGAACTGCTTATAAAGCAAACATATTTACAGTACACAGATTCATCTGAACCAGAACAGCTGTGCGTGACATAAAGAGGGATGATTATTAAAGGGTTAATTCACCCAAAAATGTAAATTGTGTCATTAATGACTGAGCCTCATGTGGTTGGACACCCGTCAGACCTCCGTTCATCTTCAGACACAAATGAAGATATTTTAGTGTAAATCTGATGCTCTGAAAGGCCTCCATTGACTCAACTTTACACTCTCAAGACCCTTAAAAGACACTAAAGACTAAAGTTACAAAGTCCATCTCACTACAGCGGCTCTACAATAACTTTATGAAGACGAGAATAGTTTCTGTGCGCAAAAAACCCCTAAATAACGACTTATATAGTGATGACGATTTCAAAACACGGCCTCATGAAGCTTCGAAGCGTTATGAATCAGTGAGTCGATTCAGCAGTTCAGAGCGTTATGAATCAGTGATTCGATTCAGCGGTTCAGAGCGTTATGAATCAGTGAGTTGATTCATGATTCGGATCGCGTGTCAAACTGCTGAAATTTGGCGATTCAAACTGCTGAATCGACTCACTGATTCATAACGCTCCAAACCGCTGAATCGACTCGCTGACTCATAACGCTCCAAACCGCTGAATCGACTCACTGATTCATAACGCTCTGAACCGGTGAATCGACTCACTGATTCATAACGCTCCAAACCACTGAATCGACTCACTGATTCATAACGCTCCAAACCGCTGAATCGACTCACTGATTCATAACGCTCCAAACCGCTGAATCGACTCACTGATTCATAACGCTCCAAACCACTGAATCGACTCACTGATTCATAACGCTCCAAACCGCTGAATCGACTCACTGATTCATAACGCTCCAAACCGCTGAATCGACTCACTGATTCATAACGCTCTGAACTGCTGAATCGACTCACTGATTCATAACGCTCTGAACCGCTGAATCGACTCACTGATTCATAACGCTTCGAAGCTTCATGAGGCCGTGTTTTGAAATCGTCATCACTATATAAGTCGTTATTTAGGGTTTTTTTGCGCACAGAAACTATTCTCGTCTTCATAAAGTTATTGTAGAGCCGCTGTAGTGAGATGGACTTTGTAACTTTAGTCTTTAGTGTCTTTTAAGGGTCTTGAGAGTGTAAAGTTGAGCCAATGGAGGCCTTTCAGAGCATCAGATTTACACTAAAATATCTTCATTTGTGTCTGAAGATGAACGGAGGTCTGACGGGTGTCCAACCACATGAGGCTCAGTCATTAATGACACAATTTACATTTTTGGGTGAACTATCCCTTTAAAGGTGGAGTCCCACCCTCTCTTCAGAGCGTCTCCAAAGACACGTGTAACTGAGGTCAGTGTGTGTAAAAGCGCTAGTGACTGACTCTAGGGGTTGCAGCCTTTATCTCCTGTTAGAGCATCCGGCTCTCATGCGGGTGGACCCGGGTTCGAGCCCCGCTTGGAGAGGGCGGTTTGAACAGGAGGGGTTACACACACCTTCTTCAGAACACATGAACACACACAGCAGAGTCTGCAAAGTGTCATGAGGGACGATGTTAAACTACCACATGTCTCAAAGCTAGTGGTGTAACGATATATCGCGATATAAAAATGCGACGATATTAAACCAAGGGTGTCCAAACTCAGACCTGGAGGGCTTCTGTCCTGCAGAGTTTAGCTCAACCCCAATTAAACACACCTGAACCAGCTCATCAAGGACACTAGGACTGTGTCAGACCTTGACTAGCTGGTTCTGGTGTGTTCTGATAATAATACACTAATAATAATATTATTTTAATAATAATAAAAAAGTACACATACTAAAAACCTTGGGTTAAAACACCCCAAGTTGGGTTGAAAATGGACTAACCCAGCAATTGGGTTGTTTTAACTCAAAGATTGGGTTGGAAAGATTGGGTTGTTTAAACTCAAAGGTTGGGTTGTTTTAACCCAGCAATTGGGTTGTTTTAACTTAAAGATTGGGTTGTTTAAACTCAAAGATTTGGTTGGAAAGATTGGGTTGTTTTAACTCAAAGTTTGGGTTGTTTTAACTCAAAGATTGGGTTGTTTTAACTCACAGATTGGTTGCTTTAGCCCAGCAATTGGGTTGTTTTAACCCAGCAATTGGGTTGTTTTAACTAAAAGATTGGGTTGTTTTAACCCAGCAATTGGGTTGTTTTAACTAAAAGATTGGGTTGTTTTAACTAAAAGATTGGGTTGTTTTAACTCAAAGATGGGGTTGTTTTAACCCAGCAATTGGGTTGTTTTAACTCACAGATTGGGTTGTTTTAACCCAACAATTGGGTTGTTTTAACTCACAGATTGGGTTGTTTTAACCCAACAATTGGGTTGTTTTAACTCAAAGATTGGTTGCTTTAGCCCAGCAATTGGGTTGATTTAACTCAAAGATTGGGTTGTTTTAACTTAAAGTTTGGTTTGTTTAAACTCAAAGATTGGGTTGTTTTAACTTAAAGATTGGGTTGTTTTAACTCAAATATTGGATTGTTTAAACTCAAAGATTGGGTTGTTTTAACTCAAAGATTGGGTTGTTTTAACTTAAAGTTTGGTTTGTTTAAACTCAAAGATTGGGTTGTTTTAACTTAAAGATTGGGTTGTTTTAACTCAAATATTGGATTGTTTAAACTCAAAGATTGGGTTGTTTTAACTTAAAGATTGGTTTGTTTAAACTCAAAGATTGGGTTGGAAAGATTGGGTTGTTTTAACTTAAAGATTGGGTTGTTTTAACTCAAAGATTGGGTTGGAAAGATTGGGTTGTTTTAACTCAAATATTGGGTTGTTTTAACTCAACAATTGGGTTGTTTTAACTCAAAGATTGGGTTGTTTGAACTCAAAGATTGTGTTGTTTTAACCCAGCATTTGTTTTTTTTAGAGTGTTAAAAAGAGTCTTTATTTTGCCTTAAAATATCAGTATCATGATTTAAATCGAATGGTGACACGAGTGTATCGTTACATCTCAAAGCACACACGATTATTATGATAATCAGCGTGAACAACCACTCAATCAAACACCATTTTTAATCTTTCATAACACCGCAAACTTTGAGTTTATTATATTTAATTTTTTTACGAATGATATCCAAAACCTGGTGAACGTTTTCATTGCATTTTAAAATGCTATCTACACATATTTTGTTGTTTGCAACAACTTTTGGTGAGCGTAAAAGTTGCATCTCAACAGGAAGTGGTCACTCTGAACGTGACGTGCGAGACGCTTTAGCCACTGTCACCTGATCAGGGTCATGTTTGTGCTGATCTGATCATTTGTGTACGCTGTTGATTATTGTTTTCTCTAATCGTAAGGCCTGAGCTGTGAGAACGTCTGTGAACATCACAGATGATGGAGATCTGAGATGAGCGTTTGTGTAGTTGAGCGGAACAGAAGAGGAAGGGGCTGAAAACCGCACTGATCATTACTGTATGGTTTATCATCTCCTTTATACAGCTTGCACTGCACGTGCTTTAACCACACACATGCAGGAATTATGTTTAATGCTATTTTAGAATGAGCAAATAAAGTCCAATCAATGATCTGAACTTCATAGATTTTGCATATATAGTTTAATCAGTTTGCGCATCTCAATACATGTAATGTAATGTAATCACTTAATGTAATCTAGGTCAGTCGACTGTATCTATAAGTGTGGTTTGCACCAGTGGAACATGCAAGATGTGCACAATGAGCGTGTGCATGTGCGGGACTCGTGTAGGTGGATGAGGTGCTTTCGATGGCCTGACATCAATACTGCCTTATATCAGCTTTAAGAAGCTCAGGCAAATACTGACGCTTAAAGCACGAGATATTATCATAACGACAACCTGAGCTTTCTTTCTGGTCCAAGATGATCCAAATCCCAAAGACAGAAATCCCAAGATGTTAAATAGGTCATATTTATAATTCGAGGCAAGACAATTTTGCACATTTTCCTCAAAAACCTAGGCCTAAATCGCAAAATGGGCAGTGCAAAATAGGGGGGAGTGGGGTAAGTTGAGCCACCCCGTTAATCTTGGCAACTGTACACGTTTATTGTCATGTCAAGCAAATGTACCCAGGTCTAAAATATTTATGATCCATTTATTGGTGGTTTAGCAATATATTAAACCATGCAAATCATTCAGCCTGAATTGATAAACTAGCTAGTTTGATCCAAAATGGCCGCTATGGGGCAAAGTGAGCCAGATGCTGTGGGGTAAATTGAGCCAGCTTTTTAAATCCCCCCCACCGTGTAGTTGAGTTAAATCTCTGAAGTATGTAATTTCAATGTAATGTTCCACTGGTTTAGTTTCTCGTGTTCTTTATTTGATAGGAGCAGTGTAAGCACAGCAAACCCTTCCCTCATAATGACCAGAAGATGATAATCATATTTATCTTTCCACATGTCTCCATAATGGCCGAACATGTTCAACATTGCAGAGAAACTACCATGACAAGAACCGTCCGACTAACATGTTTATTAGTTTCTGCTGTATTACTAGTTTGTATTATATCTTATTTTACTCAAACTCAGTCTGTTTTTTGGGAAGGTTACAACTTTGGTGTCCAACATATTGTTTCAGAAATGCAAACAATTATTTCAGCTTCATTTGGTCAGTTTTGTGTTGTTAAATTAACTTTAAGAACAGAAATATGAGTATTTGTAAAAGGAAATGTGATTGTTGAAGGTGTTTTTAAAAGAGGTAAATTATCTTCACAACCTCACATTGGTTTGATTCAGATTCACTCCCTGATGGTGCAGAACTTACCCACTGACTCGGATCAACTTACCCCTAACCTGGGGTAAATTGAGCCGCAGGAACACATAGATTTTTTTAATAAGAAGCCATATTTTTCTAACCTTTTGCCATGGATGCATTCTGATCATTTACACTGATAGCAAACACCCTGACATAACTTTAGATACTTTAATTGTACGTCTGCCTTATTTTCTCTTATCTTGAAGACCACATACATTAGTACACACTGGCTCAACTTACCCCACTTTCTATAATGTGCCAGAAAAACCACTGTTCTGCCTGTAATAGTTAAAGGGCGGGACTAGAAACAGCGAGGTCGACTCACACGCTTTGCAAATGACTTATTTTCTTTATTTATTTTCGGCTTGGATGAGAAAAAGATTCTTAATGATCGATTAGATGTAGATTTTTAGACATTAGCCATGAGACCCGCATCCTCATATCCGTGTTCCTGTTCGTCCAGCGGATTCTGACCGCTCCTGTAAACCCATCATGAGGAATTCGGTTATCTTTACGACACAATGTTGAGGATTATTATTAGAAAAACGACGTGCTTGTGTGTTTTCCTATTGCTCATGGATGGTAAGTGTTTCTGTCAGTTCGTCAACAGAAAGATGACATGAAGGCGATGTGTTTAGTGACCGAGAACTAACGTTAAAAAGTGTAAATGTGCGCATTTCTGGGATATATTCAGTAGTTTATCTTCAAAACAATGTGTGTGTTGACAGATGAAAGTAGCTTAAGTGACCAGGATTGGGAATCTTTCTTCCCTAAGGGTGAACACGCTTTGCATTTGTGCAGAATCACCATTTTACCCCGATTTAAAGTAACCACGTTAACATAAAACATAACTATAACCCTGAACTATAACATTTCCAGGCCTAGCTAAAGAACTGCAATATCCAGAGGCTGTTTTTATTTAATGTGATAGTGTTTATATTCATAAGAAACTGATAACAAATGTTTACTCAGAGCGAGTGCTAGTATACTGTAAAAAACTGATGAGTAATGAGTAAAATCCTGTTTGTAATGTTACCTTACCGTATACAATCAAAAAGAACATGTTTTACTGAATAATATTATTTTAAAAAACTATGAATTTCCATATAATTTATTGGCTTATATAGTTAATGTGTTATTTTAGTAGTGTGTCTTACCATGAGTAGCACATTTCAGGTTGGCGTATTATCATTATACAATTTATTTATTGTAAATAAAATATAGTTTTTTCCCCTTTATATATATATATATATATAAATTACACCTTTTGGATAATTTGAATTATTAGTAGTACTTGCTGTTACTATTAGTAAATAATAATAATACTAAATCGCTCTTATTTGTAAGCCTCTTTCATTACAGTGACTATAATTAAGTTTCTTTGTGTGTTTCAGGAGTGTGTGGTGATGAAGTGAAGTCAGTGTGTGTGACTGAGGGAGATTCTGTCACGCTAAAAGCTGATGTTACTGGAATAGAGAGTAAAGATCAGATCCTGTGGACGTTTGGACCTAATGAAACTCGTATCGCTGAAATATATAAGCAGGACATTGATATGTTTAACAGTAATGAGATATTTGGAGACAGACTCCAGATGGACAGTCAGACTGGATCTCTGACCATCACAAACATCAGATTTAAACACACTGGAGTTTATAAACTAGAGATGCGCAGAACCAGTGGGAAATCGCACAAGACATTCAATGTGACTGTCTATGGTGAGACAAACATGATTTATGATAATATAAGCATTTCCATTCTCATGTCTGAGTTTGCTCACATTAAACATGTTTTCCAGCTCCTCTACCCGTTCCTGTCCTCACCAGTAACTCTTCAGAGTGTCCTTCATCATCCTCATCCTCAGAGTCCAGATGTTTAGTGGTGTGTTCAGCTGGGAATGTGAGTCATGTGACTCTCTCCTGGCACACAGGACACAGTTTATTGTCCAGCATCAGTGTGTCTGATCTCAGCCTCAGTCTCTCTCTACCTCTGGAGGTGGAATATGAGGATAAGAACGCCTACAGCTGTGTGCTCAACAATCCCATCACCAACCACACCACACATCTGGACAACAGTCGACTCTGTCACACATGTGCAGGTACGTCTACACTGTAATGAGCAGTTATTTCAGTTTTTGTTTCAAATTATACCAACAACCTACAGTTTTCCTTCTTTTTATTCCAGGTCACAATAATAAAAGGTTTTATGGTGCATTGATACCTGCTGTACTTCTGGCTATGCTTGCGATTATGATGTACTGTCTCAGGAAACGCAAGCGATCAAGAACAAAAGGCAAGTCTTAACTGGAGCTGATGCAACAAGCATATCTGTGTTCATTCGTTTATGATTTATTTTTAATTGATACCCCTCCTCTCCACTTATTTTGAAGACTCTCCGCATGAGGGTGAAGCAGTTCAGACGGACCTTGCGGAGGTAGATTACGCCGAAACAACGTTTGTACCAAATGTACAACACAAGGTATGTTCACGCTTACACTAGAGAGAAAAAGCACATTTTAAAAGCGTGGCATGCAGAGAAAATATTAATCAGAACTCAATGCTCTTTCTTGTGGCTTCATCTTTTGATGCGATCAGAGGCGGACAAACTACACAACTCCATGACTTGAGTAAAAGTAAAAGTACTATTGGTTAAAAATTACTCCATTACAAGTGAAAGTTGTAAAGATAGATTTTTACTTAAGTAAAAGTACAGAAGTACTTGCTTTTAAAAGTAAAAGTAAACGCATTATTTTATTATCGTTGCATTGTTGTATGAATGCACTGCTCCATCATAGCATACCTTAAACTCATTTAAATACTTGCTTAAAAGTTACAAAGCTCTTATCAAAGTCAAAATCATACTAGAAAAGAAAAGTTTCTACATTGTGTTTATTTGACAGGATTATGTAAAAACATATTTCTGAAGTTAACATTATTAGCCCAACTACGTTTTTGCATGCTAACTAACATCATTGTGGAACATTAGCTATGTGTTAGCGCTGATTCACAAGGCTAAGGCAACTTGGCGGATAAATCTATCAAAATCATTTAACCAATCATACTTCATACCAGTGTTCATTTTGACAGCAAATTTGGATTTAGTTTTAGTCAGTCTTTTTTGACTATAATAAGATTTTAGTAGAATTAGTAGAACTAAACTTCAGCTCTTGTGTTCTGGCGTCTGAGAGGCAGCTTTCTGTGCACTTTCACACTTATCCACGTCTGCTCTTCTGAATTTTAACTTTTCAGTATGACTATATTTTCGCGCACTGCGTCTGGGAACTGCCGCCTTCTATTTTGCCATCAGTTGATTGGTGTTCAAAAAATACTTGGAAATCATTGAACTTCATGCAATCCTACAAGAGTGATCACTGATAGGCTGTCTGCAAAAAAACAAAAAAAAACGAATCACGTTTTAAAGAAGAAAAATCATCCAAGCCTATGACTTTCTACTTCGAGGGCCTTGATAGAAATGTAATGGAGTAAAAAGTATGATATTTGTCTTTCAAATGTAGTGAAGTAAAAGTCATAAGTTTCCAGAAAAAAATACTCCTCAAGGAAAGTACAGATACTCAAAAAGTGTACTTAAGTAAATGTACTCAGTTACTGTCCACCTCTGGATGCGATTACTCTGAAATTATCAATCATAGAGGAACAGAACATTATGGTTTTGAATTATAAATAATATGTGTCTATGCTTTAAAGGACATTTGGACCTGATTTATGTATTATGATTATATTTATACGCTGGTGTTTCACTCCACATATTTACATTTTATTTGCAAATGGATGTTTTATTTAATTCGAGGTTTGCTAAGCTCATCGTTTGTTATTCAGCATATTCACTGAGTGTGTGATGTCTTCCCTTCTATCTGTCCAACAGAAGCCTAAGGGGACAGAAGAGACGATATACTCCACCGTCACACACTGATCAGCTTCATCACACCCTAACATCTTAAAAACACCAGACGGAGCAGAGATTGACTCATTTCTCCTTTATTTGTCTTTTTTCATATCCATTTTGCATCTCAAAAGAAGATATTTTGGAAGAATTGTACCCCAGTTAGATTCATTGTATGGACAAAAACACCAAAATATCATCTTTTATGTTCCAAAGGAGAAAAAAGTCCCATGTTTGGAAGAACATGAGGTGAGTAAATGATGAGTAAACGCTCTCTTTGAGTTGATCATGTTGTGGCAGAACCAGCATGTCTGAATCAGAAAGGAAAACTGCTTTTAAACTGAAAGGACTGAACTCTTTTGCATATCCAATTTCACCTCTGGGAAATATATTATGCATGCAGACACAGCAAAATACACAAGGAGCACAAAAACAAATGACGTGTACAAGTTTAATGCAGTGTTCTTCTCACATCGGGCCTGGTTTGCTCTCTCTCAGCGTGTGTGTTGTGTGATGAAATAACTCGCTGTTATTTGGTTCCCTGGGGTGATTTTGCTTTGCTTCTATCGTTCCCGTAATCATTACCCGTCTTTCCTGTATCATAGCACAGCAAGTCATGACATGTCTCAACACACACACCAGCGCTTCACACACTCATCTGCTGAAAGCCGGCTCTGTGCTGTTGTGTTAAACCCTTGTCTTTTAGTTTTTTAAGCACATCATTTCATTATTATCAACATTTTTATATCCAATGCTCAAAGTTCCCGTAGCTTACTCGGGTTAAACGGGTGTGCATTAAACCACATCGGTGTACGGGTAAATAAAGCGTCATATTATCTTCTTGATATTAGTCAGTAAAAAATAATGCTCCTTTCATGCTACTAGACATGACTTTTGGAAATGCTGTTTTTTTACTTGCTTGTTTGTCCTCGTTTGTAAAATCCCACTGGCATGTTTTAAAAAGGGTCACTTTGTTAGATAGAACTGTTATATTTGCTGTGACACATTGCACTTCAGATGACGGTGTGCTAATTATTAAAGGAATTGTTGTTGTTTTTAGACTCCAAAGAAGCACATTTCAATATTCTAACGCCCATGAATTCAATTGAACAGTTATGAGTTATCGCCCTCTAGTGTCCACAGAAGAGAAGGCATCAGTGATGTTGTGATGGTCTTCTTCTTCTTCTTCTTCTTCTTCTGTATGTGATGTAAGAAACCAGTAGAGCCACAGCGCTGACGCCCACCACAGCAAAAACCAGCGCTGGGATCACACCCTCAGAATAACTGTAGACTGCAGGAGAGAGAAGAGGATCAGACCACTGTGTGGAAATAAAGAGAAATAAAACTGATCTTAATTCTGATTTTTAACTCTTAAAGGGTTAGTTCACCCAAAAATGTAAATTGTGTGATTAATGACTGAGCCTCATGTGGTTGGACACCCGTCAGACCTCCGTTCATCTTCAGACACAAATGAAGATATTTTAGTGTAAAGCTGATGCTGAGAAAGGCTTCAGATAGGCCTCCATTGGCATTCAGTACATTTACACTCACAAGACCCATAAAAGGCACTAAAAACGTCGTTACAAAGTCCATCTCACCACAGTGACTCTACAATAATCTTACGATGCGACGACAATAGTTTTTGTGCGAAAAAAAAATCTAAATAACACCTTTATCCAGCTTGTTCTTGTCTTCCGTGTGTGTCTCCACGACGCATGCGTGAGAATATGAGCAGATCCGGCGTTCGGACACATGACCCAGAAGAGATTTGTTTACGAGCAGAGGAAGACGCGCGTATCTCAGCTGTTGAATTCTACACTGATCGTGCTTTAGGTCTCGGCGTAGTTCTCAAAATGGGGCTAAAGTGGCATTTCATGGATTCCCGAACGCCGGATCTGCTCATATTCTCACGCATGCGTCGTGGAGACACACACGGAAGACAAGAACAAGTTGGATAAAGGCGTTATTTAGATTTTTTTTTCGCACAAAAACTATTGTCGTCGCATCGTAAGATTATTGTAGAGTCGCTGTGGTGAGATGGACTTTGTAACGACGTTTTTAGTGCCTTTTATGGGTCTTGTGAGTGTAAATGTACTGAATGCCAATGGAGGCCTATCTGAAGCCTTTCTCAGCATCAGCTTTACACTAAAATATCTTCATTTGTGTCTGAAGATGAACGGAGGTCTGACGGGTGTCCAACCACATGAGGCTCAGTCATTAATGACACAATTTACATTTTTGGGTGAATTAACCCTTTAACTCTTAATTGAGCGTTTTGGGTTGACCTGGAACGTTATTGCAGTCACATTGTGATTATGCTTCAACATTTGCTTTAGTGGTGGTACAAAACTAACCAAAATAAAGTTGAGAGATGTGCAGTCATTCCACAAAGATATTGATCCATCACTATATTGCTAGAAGTATTGAGCCGCCTCCACATCCCTGAGTTCAGGTGTTCAACCCCTTTTCATGGCCACAGGTGTATAAATCAGACGCTTCTACACACATTAGTGAGAGAATGGGCCGCTCTCATGAGCGTGTGTGTGTGTGTGTGTGTGTTTGCTTCTACACACATTAGTGAGAGAATGGGCCGCTCTCAGAAGCGTGGGGCCGTGATCGGTGGACACCTGTGCAATAAGGCCAATATTATACTAAATATTCCACACTCAACTGTTAGTGGGATTATAACACAGTGGAAGCGATTGGGAACAACAGCAACTCAGCCACAAAGGGTCATGCTGAGGGTCACAGAGCGGGGTCAGCACATGCTGAGGGTCACAGAGCGGGGTCAGCGCATGCTGAGGGTCACAGAGCGGGGTCAGCGCATGCTGAGGGTCACAGAGCGGGGTCAGCGCATGCTGAGGGTCACAGAGCTGGGTCAGCGCATGCTGAGGGTCACAGAGCGGGGTCAGCACATGCTGAGGGTCACAGAGCGGGGTCAGCGCATGCTGAGGGTCACAGAGCTGGGTCAGCACATGCTGAGGGTCACAGAGCGGGGTCAGCGCATGCTGAGGGTCACAGAGCGGGGTCAGCGCATGCTGAGGGTCACAGAGCGGGGTCAGCGCATGCTGAGGGTCACAGAGCAGGGTCAGCTCATGCTGAGGGTCACAGAGCGGGGTCAGCGTATGCTGAGGGTCACAGAGCGGGGTCAGCTCATGCTGAGGGTCACAGAGCAGGGTCAGCTCATGCTGAGGGTCACAGAGCGGGGTCAGCACATGCTGAGGGTCACAGAGCGGGGTCAGCTCATGCTGAGGGTCACAGAGCGGGGTCAGCTCATGCTTAGGGTCACAGAGTGGGGTCAGCTCATGCTGAGGGTCACAGAGCGGGGTCAGCACATGCTGAGGGTCACAGAGCGGGGTCAGCTCATGCTGAGGGTCACAGAGCGGGGTCAGCTCATGCTTAGGGTCACAGAGCGGGGTCAGCTCATGCTTAGGGTCACAGAGCGGGGTCAGCTCATGCTTAGGGTCACAGAGTGGGGTCAGCTCATGCTGAGGGTCACAGAGCGGGGTCAGCTCATGCTGAGGGTCACAGAGCGGGGTCAGCTCATGCTTAGGGTCACAGAGTGGGGTCAGCTCATGCTGAGGGTCACAGAGCGGGGTCAGCACATGCTGAGGGTCACAGAGCGGGGTCAGCTCATGCTGAGGGTCACAGAGCGGGGTCAGCTCATGCTGAGGGTCACAGAGCGGGGTCAGCTCATGCTTAGGGTCACAGAGTGGGGTCAGCTCATGCTGAGGGTCACAGAGCGGGGTCAGCACATGCTGAGGGTCACAGAGCGGGGTCAGCTCATGCTGAGGGTCACAGAGCGGGGTCAGCTCATGCTTAGGGTCACAGAGTGGGGTCAGCTCATGCTGAGGGTCAGAGCGGGGTCAGCGCATGCTGAGGGTCACAGAGCGGGGTCAGCGCATGCTGAGGGTCACAGAAGTCGCCAACTTTCTGCAGAGTCAAGAGCTCCAGACCTCCAAACTTCTGTGGCCTTCGGATGAGCTCAAGAACAGTGTGTAGAGCTTCATGGAATGGGTTTCCATGGCCGAGCAGCTCATCCAAGCCTTACATCACCAGTGCAGTGGGGTAAAGTGTGCCGCCACTGGACTCTAGAGCAGTGGAGACGTGTTCTCTGAGTGACCAATCACGCTTCTCCGTCTGACAATCCCATGGACGAGTCTGGCACTGCGTCCCAATTCGCATAATATCCGTACTAAATAGTATTCGATAAAAGAATTAGTTTATCCCAAATCATAGTATGTTGAAAAGAGTATTCCAAAGATTCCCGGATGGTCTACTATTTCCGGTCAGAAGTGCAGATTGATGCGCACTCTAACGGCTGATATTACCCACAACCCATTGCGAGATGGATGAGGATTTAATTAGAACTACAAATGCGGATAAAAAGTGTTAAAAAACTACAAACATGACGGTTATGCGAGTCTGACGGTTAAGTCGAGAGGGTTAGATAAAGGGGTTTGAGTGAGCTATTATCAGTATTTAACCTGAAAAAAAGATATTTATTCAGTGTTATCCTCATTATATTTCACCTGCAGCAGCATTGAGAACTTTTATAATGATACGTTTGGCTATTAACTTTTAAATGCATCATTATATTTAAACTGCAAACACATGAGAGGAGTCTCTGCATTAAAGACCCACGAATGGCAGATCAACGTGCGACTACATTTCTCTCCGAGATTAAACTGAATGTGGAGGATTTGAACTGTGACGATGATTGACAGGGCCGTTTAAACGGTGATGGGATGCACGTAACTAAGCAACAGAGTCCGTTAAAGATGACGAAGTAGTCCCAAAGCTTGCATACTCTTCTGCTACACACTCACAAGTATGTACTTTTTCTTCACAAAAAGAGTACATACTTTTAGGTCGTAGTATAAGTAGGCGAATTGGGCCGCAGCATGGGTTTAGCGCAAGAAAAAATTAATTTCAGCCTTAAGGCACACCTGTGCAATACTCATGCTGTCAAATCAGCATCTGGAAATGCCACATCTGTGCGGTGGACGAATTATCTCGGCAAAGGAGAAGTGCTCACTAACACAGATTTGAGAGAAATAGGCCTTTTGTGTACATAGAGAATGCTCATGAAAAATGAGGGCAAAAACAAAAGTGTTGCGTTTATAATTTTGTTCAGTGTAATAATAATATATCTTATTTTTCACTTCAGATTAATATTTAATGCACGTCATGTTGTTGATAACAAAGAATGGAATATTTTTCTTTCTCTTTGTATTTTTATATCAATAGATTATCCTATTCAAATCAATGTGAAAAACGAATTGTATCAAAAAGTAGTCAGATAAATAATAATGTAATGGATTATCCCTCTGGTGCTCTTGGTTTAGGGGTTGCATTGGTCGTCTTCACGGTCATAAGTGACCGGACACCTAATAATTAAACTTCCTCCACCCCAGTAAAACCAATACAATTTATTTGTCTTCAATAATATTTTTTCTTTTTAATTTTGTATTTTGAGATGATTTGATGGTATTTTTAAATATTTATGCAATAATTAGGGTATATTTTTGCCAAATGTAAATTTGTAAAAATGTAAAAAAAAAAAAAAAAAATTGAATTATTGCAGTTTTTAGGTTAAAATAGAGACTAGGCCTTCAAAATAAATTTTTTTGAAGGCAGATTAGCCCCTCTTTTGGAATTATTTAAGAAATCATAACCACTAGAGGTCTCTATGGAGAGGCTTGAGAATTCACTAGTTCTCTTTTGAACACATTTAATGATTTTTTTTAATGGATTTTAACATATATTTAAAAAATCTCAAAGACTGTTTATTATAAAGTTTTAGATTTTTTTATTGTTGTTAGAAATATAGATTTTTTTCTGTGAATTTGTGTTTTTGCCGATTTCCCATTCATTTCCTTTTTTTTTAACGACCAATTAGCATGCTCGAATCATGACCCTTAATTTTTTTGTGTGTTTACATACGTAATGCAAGAAAAGTCACCAAGTTTCTTATCATTCTGATGAAGCTGTGATTTTTAACATTTCAAAACAGAACATTTTCCGGTCAGAAATGACCGAAGAGCACGTTACTAACTGTAATTTTCGTCATGTAATTTGTAATTAGTAACAGATTACAATTTATAAGTAATCTACACAGCACTGCGGGACAGTCATTGTGTAGAAAATCCACATGATTTGTGTTCCACAGAATCTTTTTACATACCTTCACATGTGTGACAGAGTCGACTGTTGTCCAGATGTGTGGTGTGGTTGGTGATGGGATTGTTGAGCACACAGCTGTAGGCGTTCTTATCCTCATATTCCACCTCCAGAGGTAGAGAGAGACTGAGGCTGAGATCAGACACACTGATGCTGGACAATAAACTGTGTCCTGTGTGCCAGGAGAGAGTCACATGACTCACATTCCCAGCTGAACACACCACTAAACATCTGGACTCTGAGGATGAGGATGATGAAGGACACTCTGAAGAGTTACTGGTGATGACAGGAACGGGTAGAGGAGCTGGAAAACATGTTTAATGTGAGCAAACTCAGACATGAGAATGGAAATGCTTATATTATCATAAATCATGTTTGTCTCACCATAGACAGTCACATTGAATGTCTTGTGCGATTTCCCACTAGTTCTGCGGATCTCTAGTTTATAAACTCCAGTGTGTTCAGATCTGATGTTTGTGATGGTCAGAGATCCAGTCTGACTGTCCAGCTGGAGTCTGTCTCCAAATATCTTAAAACTGTCAAACATATCAATGTCCAGCTTATAGAGTTCAGCGATACGACTTTCATTAGGTCCAAACGTCCAGAGGATCTGATCTTTACTCTCTATTCCAGTAACATCAGCTTTTAGCGTGACAGAATCTCCCTCAGTCACACACACTGACTTCACTTCATCACCACACACTCCTGAAACACATTTAATTGCAGTATATCTTTGACTTCGGCTGAACCCACAGATCTGGAAGTCAACCCTTAAAAGTGAGCATATTTACCATTTTTGGGCACATCTCAAAAAAAAGAAAAGACATTAATCAAATAAGTAGCAATACACATCTTACCTTTCACAGAAACAAAGAGCAGGATTAACCGGCACATTAATATGAGCATCTTAGAAGAGTGACTGTGTTTCTGTGGTTTCACTTCACAAACAGAGCATGTGCTGAAGATTCAGCCAATGGCCGCTCATATTATACATGGGTGTTTAAATATAGTCCTACTGATAACCATCTTTTCAGAGTTTAGTCAAAGTGATTCATATACATTTAAAAACATAATTATTCACGGGTTTTGATATATAAATACTTAATATCTGACACTCCAGATAAGTGTAAAAAAAAAAAAAGGCACATGTATTTTTGTCGCTAACACAACATTATTAGCATTGTGGACAGAAGATAGCCTACGTGAGAGGTTTGTGAGTGTGTGCAGGTCGAAGAACATCATTGTGGTTAGAGCTACCTTCCGTTCACAAGACCACTTTCCACTTCATGCAAACAGTGTTAGAGACCTCTATCTATCATACTTATGATCCTCTGAGCTCTGTCTATCATACTTATGATCCACTGAGTTCTGATAGTCCTGGGGGTTTTGATTAGGGTGGAGTGGGGGAAACGTCCCCATTTGTTGTAAAACTAAAGTTAAATGTGTCTAAAATATAGTTTTCAATAATAATTACATAAATTACAAACCAAGTATGAAAAATATCCATGGGTTTTCATGTTAGCTATTAGATTTTTAACAAAAATTGTACTCGTTTTACCACAGGTGAGGTAAAATGCCCTCACTCTGACAAAGAAATTCGCTTTATTTACAGCTTGTACTCTGACTTAGCTGTAAATAAAGCGAATTTCTTTGTCAGAGTGAGGGCATTTTACCTCACCTGTGGTAAAACGAGTACAATTTTTGTTAAAAATCTAATAGCTAACATGAAAACCCATGGATATTTTTCATACTTGGTTTGTAATTTATGTAATTATTATTGAAAACTATATTTTAGCTTAAAATTAAAAAGATAAGCCAAAATAAATATGCAAATGTATTAATGAACCATGCTGAAAATCAACTTGAAAAAATTGCTAACTGGCTGGCTAGCTAGCGGATGCTAATGTGAGGTAATTTTTTAATATAAAGTCCAAATATTTTTATTCAACCACCTATATAGATTACATTTGATGGATAAACAAAGATTTTGAAGTTCAGAACATGTTAGTATTTATGATAGTGGGAAGCGATGCCCTCTGGAGGGCGTTTTACCTCACTGACGGTTTGGGGGAAATGTAATTCTGAAAATATTATGTTTTCCTTAAATGACAAGTAGCCTACCCACTATTGCTCTTCTTATATCATAACTGCGATGTTCTGCAAAACCCAAGCTTTAGAACACTTTTACTGTTAAAAATGATATCACTTAACGCGAAATACGTTTTTTACGTCACCATTGTTCTACATCACTCTGGTCAACGTAGTCCAAACCAACTACAAAAACGTATCCGTATTTTATCTAGTGGTTATTTGGGGAAAACAGTACGTTTAACAGTACCTAATACCCTAAAAACACGAATCTTTTGAGTCCGTTCATCAAAAAGATTCGTTTCCTGATTCGTTCAGTGTTCGTCTGTTAGCCACAGCTTCCGTCTATTTTCTCTGAGGCAGAAGCATGTGATCAAGTTTGATTTACAGTTACACGTATTAGCTCTATCTATCTGTCTTAGTTTAGTCAATAAAACACAGACAGATGAATTATATGTGGTGTTGCCGCCTTAATGTCAGGCTGTTGTCCTGAGTGGTTTTAAACATGTTTTTGTTTGGTAGTTTGTATGTTCTGGGTTATAGTTATGTATTTTGTACATAATTTGCAAGTTGTTGTGTTGCAAGTAGGCTATTACAGGGAAAATATACTTATTTGTTAATTTATTTTGAAATAGTTGCAAAAATCATGACACACTGAAGAAAGACACTACAAAATGAGAGGAAAATGATTCTACTATGTAAAGATCTGTTGGTTTTGTTTATTCACAAACACTGTACATTGTGCATTAGTACATTTCCACAAGTATACAACACAAATTATATACAAAAAAAAACATATTTACAAATAAAAAACAGTGTGAGCATTTTTATCTCTGTAAATAGACAATTTCCATAATGCGCCCTTATTTTGCGCAATATCTGATGACATGATCCTTAAAGGGTTAGTTCACCCAAAAATGGAAATTATCCCATAATTTACTCATCATCAAGCCACCCTAGGTGTGTATGACATTCTTCTTTCAGACGAATACAATCAGAGTTATATTAATAATGTCCTGACTCTTCCAAGCTTTATAATGACAGTGAATGGTACCTAGACTTTGAAGCCCAAAAAAGCACATCCATCCATCATACAAGTGCATCTCGGGGTTAATAAAAGCCTTCTGAAGTAGCTGTTACCGAAAGCCAGTGATTATAGTTTATAAAGTTATAAATATGGATATTTTAATGCACTTTTATGATGGATAGATGCATTTTTATGATGGATGGATGCACTTTTATGATGGATAGAAGCACTTTTATGATGGATGGATGCACTTTTATGATAGATAGATGCATTTTTATGATGATAGATGCACTTTTATGATGGACGGATGCACTTGATGCACTTTTATGATGGATAGATGCACTTTTATGATGGATAGATGCATTTTTATGATGGATGGATGCACTTTTATGATGGATAGATGCATTTTTATGATGGATGGATGCACTTTTATGATGGATAGATGCACTTTTATGATGGATGGATGCACTTTTATGATTGATAGATGCACTTTTATGATGGATAGATGCATTTTTATGATGGATAAATGCACTTTTATGATGGATAGATGCATTTTTATGATGGATGGATGCACTTTTATGATGGATAGAAGCACTTTTATGATGGATGGATGCACTTTTATGATAGATAGATGCATTTTTATGATGATAGATGCACTTTTATGATGGACGGATGCACTTGATGCACTTTTATGATGGATAGATGCACTTTTATGATGGATGGATGCACTTTTATGATGGATAAATGCACTTTTATGATGGATAGATGCATTTTTATGATGGATGGATGCACTTTTATGATGGATAGATGCATTTTTATGATGGATGGATGCACTTTTATGATGGATAGATGCACTTTTATGATGGATGGATGCACTTTTATGATAGATAGATGCACTTTTATGATGGATAGATGCATTTTTATGATGGATAAATGCACTTTTATGATGGATAGATGCATTTTTATGATGGATGGATGCACTTTTATGATGGATAGATGCACTTTTATGATGGATGGATGCACTTTTATGATAGATAGATGCACTTTTATGATGGATAGATGCACTTTTATGATAGATAGATGCACTTTTATGATGGATGGATGCACTTTTATGATAGATAGATGCACTTTTATGATGGACAGATGCACTTTTATGATGGACGAATGCACTTTTATGATGGATGGATGCACTTTTATGATGGATAGATGCACTTTTATGATGGACAGATGCACTTTTATGATGGACGAATGCACTTTTATGATGGACGAATGCACTTTTATGATGGATAGATGCACTTTTATGATGGATAGATGCACTTTTATGATGGTTGGATGCACTTTTATGATGGACAGATGCACTTTTATGATGGACAGATGCACTTTTATGATGGTTGGATGAACTTTTATGAACGATGGATGCACTTTTTTGGGCTTCAAAATCTAAGGTACCATTCACTCCCATTATAAAGCTTGTAAGATTATGTCCGTCTGAGAGAAGAATGTCACACACACCTAGGATGAGCTGAGGGAGAGTAAATCATGGGCTAATGTTCATTTTTGGGTGAACTGTGTAACATTCACATCCTCCAGAGATGAACATCTGGACTGGTGACTCCGCTCAGCCTGAACTGTAGCTCTGCTCGTAGTCCAGCAAGATCTGCACCACATCCTCATGGCAGAACTGCATGGCGTCGTCCCGAGGAATATTCCCCCACCTGAAGTCGAGATATGAGGTTAATGATGAGCAAATGGATGGAGCTGGAGGTATAAAGGTTTAAAGAAGCAGATCTGTACCGGTCTTTCACTAAAGGGTTGACTTTACAGGCCTGCGTCAGAAACAGCACGACGTCCACATGACCTAAAGCAGGACACAACATTGAGTTCATAATGAAATAAAGCATATTTAGCCCGTTTACAGAAGATGATTGTACCTTCTGCGGCAGCGACGTGGAGCGGCGTGCGAGAGTCATAGTCCTTTAACTCCATATTCATGGAAGAGAGGGAGAACCTGACGGAGGAGAAGAGGGACTTGTACAATCTGCTAGCACTCAAATCTCCAGGCAAAGCCAAGACGTGAACTGACCTTCTCAGAGCGGAGACATCGCCACTGTGAGCCGCAAACATCAGATTCACCACAGACTTGTTCTGCAACACAGATCGGGTGCGTTCGCCATAGATATATATACATAGATCCCTCATTAGCGACTGTTTCTATGGGCCGCTATACGTTAGCCATCCGCCATTTTCGAATGGTCAAAGTGTGAACGCGCTTTGTGAATATTCAAATGTTGCCTGTGCGTCTGCAACCGTAGTTATGCACAACAAGCATGTATGAAATATTGGTTAAAGATCTTTACATTTTCTTAATCTCATTAATATTGACCATCAGAGCAAAAAATGCTTTTCTTACTTGGTATTTCTGTCTTTTTTCCTGTCCAAATATCTAAAAATTCTTACATCAAGATGCTCTTACTTAGGAAAATTACATATTCTTTCTTGATTCCTGGAGTAAAAAATCAAATTGAAGTGAGTTTTTGCCTGAAACAAACTAAATTATCTGCCAATGGATTAGAAAAATAATCTGGTTTCTGTTTGGGACACAATAAACAAAATTCCAAACAGAAACATTATTTTTGGCAGATCATTTTGTTTGTTTCAGGCAAAAACTCACTTCAATTTCATTTTATTTTCCAGAAAATAAGAAAAAATATCTAATGTTATTTAACTTATCTCGTAAATACATCTTGATTTAAGAATTTTTAGATATATTTAGACTAGAAACAAGACAAAAATACTAAATGACAACATTTTTTGCAGTGCACACAATGGTGTGAAATATTGGTTAAAGATCTTTACATTTTCTTAATCTCATTAATATTGACCATCAGAGAACCTACAGACTCATTGCTCAGCTTTTAATGAACGCAGTGAACTCATTATAAACACGTTCATTGGAAAGAAATCATAAACCATCAACCAGTCAGCCATCAAAATAATAATAAATGAGCTATTAATGTGTTTAATAAACATCAATATAGCCTATTTATTCAAGCCATGTTTTAAGTAATCGTCATAGGTATTATCTGAAAGCTTAAATTCTCAACAATCATCCTAAAAAAAACGTCTTAACATTATCAACATCACAATTTTAAACCCTTTTTAAGAACAGGGAAAATGATATATTATTATACATTTATTTAAAATATGAAAACACATACCATCACATTGTCACCTGTGAAAGGTGATCCAGTTTCTTGGGGAGTTTAAATGGCTCTGGGCTTACAGAGGCTGATGTTTTTTTTGCGTTTTGACCGTTCTAAAATGGCGGCGCGTCGACGGGCCTGGAGAGGTCGAATGAGGCATCTATGTATACATATCTATGGCATTCACCACTGAAAAACTCTCTAAAAGATGTTGTTTCTCAAGCATGAGGTTTACCCGGTCGTCTCCAGCCTGTCTGCGAGGGTCCTGCTTCTTCAGAAAGTGCCTCAGGTTGTCATAGTTGTGGAAGTTGAACAAAGACACCAGTTCCTGATTGCAGAAGGGTAATATATGAGTTATTTATACTAAATGTATGGTTTGAAGTTTAAAAAGAGGATTGACCACCTGACAGAAGTGGATTCCACGGACGCTGTTTCCGATCTTGTCCACAGGGGGCGACCAGCACATGATGCCCATCACGTTTGGCACCACCAGAAGAACCGCACCTGACACACCAGATTTAGCCGGTAATCCAACCTGACGGATCAAACACGTTAGAATGGGAGAAAACGTTCTTCATATTGTTTAGATGTTCTTTGAAGCCCTTCTGTGATATGTCTGGAGACATGGAGTGGGGTCAGACATGAGTGTTGTTTTGTAGAAATCATTTCTTTAAAGTGAATTCCGTTTTCTATAAATTGTATTTTAATTTTGATCAAGGTTTCATAAACGAATGGCCTGTATATTTAATACATAAGAAGCAAAATAAGAACGCCGGGAATGGATTGAGGTGCGTAACGAACCCACTGGCCTTTGAGTAAGGCTGGAAGCATCTTTCTTTTTAATACATTTCTAGAATATATGTATTACAGTATAACACACAATATATTACAGTAGGCCTATTATTGCGAACATGAGCGGTCCATGGCACCTGTTGCCCGTGGCTGTTATGAACCGCAGGCTACATCAATAAATTACAATACTTTCGTGCTATGAGCATTGCCACTGATACAGGCAGCGGAAGAGCCTATTTTACTCTGAGCTCGCTTCTGCTTTTCAGACATGGAAGTGTGAGAAATGCACATGGGCTATATGAATTCTCTAATGTGGATACAGGCATATTTTGTAGACATCACTGTACAACACATGTCCTTATTAGGGCCCGTTATTACGAGAAAATTATGTAAATTATGTTTTTAGGACATAAGATTTCGTTATTACAAGAAAAGATGTTGTTAAAACAACATAAGATCTCGTTATTACGTCATAATTGAGTGAAAACAATAATATGTATGTGGCAGCAATGCGTCACCGTAAGGTAGGATACCACTGAAGGCCTAGGTGTTTTGGAGATGCTCTGACCCGGTCGTCAATCTGGCCCAAACTCGCTCAAATCCTTACGCTTGCCCATTTCTCCTGCTTCTAACACATCAACTCTGAGGACGAAATGTTCACTTGCTGCCGAATATACCCCACCCACTAACAGGAGATGAGGATGCGCTAGCAGAGGCGTAGCAAGCTTTTCAAAAGTGTGGGGGATGATGTGGTTTGTTTGTTAACAATAAAAACGATGAATACAATGACAGGTTCTGATGGCTTGTCACATCAGTTTTTTGCTATTCTATTCTTAGGCGACGAGAACAGAAAGAGGTTAAGGAGAAAAAAAAATGTTTAAAAGACTTGAAAAACCTTACTTAAACTTAAAACCTTGTACACATTCCTAGTGTATAGTATAATATAAAATAAATATATATAAAGCCTTCCACTGGCAGCTCAGAGCTGTACAGCAGCATTTAAGTATGAAATTTAATGAATGAATTTAAAAATAAAACACTACATAGACTTCATAGACGTTTTTCAGTCAAGAACAGAGAGTGCTTTTCTATGTCTTTTGTAGTTTTATTAACATTAAAGTCCCCATAGTAGGAAATAATATGGAAGTCAAAAGCTACCAACAACTGTCTGTGTTCAACAGGAGAAATGAATACAGGTTTGGAACAATATTAGAGTGAGTAAATAATGACATAATTTTAGAGGTGAACTGTCCCTTTAAGGACGGCGTGTTCACTATAGGCTGCGCCGCTGTCAATTAAAGACCTGCACACATCTAATATACAGACACACGATTTTACTTTCACTTTAGACATAACCGACTGTGTTTATGTTAACCTTGTGTGTATTTGACAGTATTAGCGCAGTAAGACGACTACTGAGTCCAGTAATCACGTGTTTGACAGGCGTTTAGTGCGCGCGCTCTGCGCGTTAAAACAGTGCATAAGCACGCGAATAACCGACAAGGCTTAAAAACGCATGCAAATAATGAACTTTGGTGATTGTGAATAACTCTAGTGTTCTGTGAGTATAACTCTCTGACACCAGCATTGCAAGCGTGTCTAACACTGTGTATAGTGATTGGATATTTGCTCATATCAGCACACTGCAAAAACAAAACAACAAAAACAACGCAATTCACAAGCGCGTATTGAACCGTGAATGCCGTACCGAACGGTTTAATATTATAATGAGAATTGTGGCATCCCTAAATCGTTTGTGCAAAACTGCGAGAAAACTGCAGGAAAAGTGTGCGCTAGGCTGAGGATCAGGTGTGGATTTACTCACGTGGAAAGCGAACTGTCCGGAGTAGTCGTACATCCCGCAGGAGTGCATGAGGCTGAGTGTGTTTCGTACAGCTTCTGTGCTCAGAACTCTCTCTCCTGTGATTGGACAGATGCCGCCGTTGGCCAGTGTGGCGGCCATCACGCTGCCGGACTCACATGTGACCTCTATAGAGCACAGCTGTGAGGGACAGAGAGCACATTCTCACGGACGGCCTGGGATTATTTAACGTATAAATAATTGAACTGAATAAACCGGATCTACCTGGAAATAGAAGTCCAGTGCGTCGATCATATCCGCCCCCTCAGGGAAACACTGGACAGCAGGACAGAAGGACAGCAGGTTAGGGTCAATCAACGGCCTGCTAGTTTGCTTATAGACATTTTCAACGGCAACAACATAAACAAACGTGCGCTTTTGTGGCCCAAACTTAAAGGGTTAGTTCACCCAAAAATGTAAATTGTGTCATTAATGACTGAGCCTCATGTGGTTGGACACCCGTCAGACCTCCGTTCATCTTCAGACACAAATGAAGATATTTTAGTGTAAATCTGATGCTCTGAAAGGCCTCCATTGGCTCAACTTTACACTCTCAAGACCCTTAAAAGACACTAAAGACTAAAGTTACAAAGTCCATCTCACTACAGCGGCTCTACAATAACTTTATGAAGACGAGAATAGCTTTTGTGCGCAAAAAAACCCTAAATAACGACTTATATAGAGATGACGATTTCAAAACACGGCCTCATGAAGCTTCGAAGCGTTATGAGTCAGTGAGTCGATTCAGCAGTTCAGAGCGTTATGAATCAGTGAGTCGATTCAGCGGTTTGGAGCGTTATGAATCAGTGAGTCGATTCAGCGGTTCAGAGCGTTATGAATCAGTGAGTCGATTCAGCGGTTTGGAGCGTTATGAATCAGTGAGTCGATTCAGCGGTTCAGAGCGTTATGAATCAGTGAGTCGATTCAGCAATTCAGAGCGTGGTGAATCAGTGAGTCGATTAAGCGGTTCAGAGCGTTGTGAATCAGTGAGTCGATTCAGCAGTTCAGAGCGTTGTGAATCAGTGAGTCGATTCAGCAGTTCAGAGCGTTGTGAATCAGTGAGTCGATTCAGCAGTTCAGAGCGTTGTGAATCAGTGAGTCGATTCAGCGGTTCAGAGCGTTATGAATCAGTGAGTCGATTCAGCAGTTCAAAGCGTTGTGAATCAGTGAGTCGATTCAGCAGTTCAGAGCGTTGTGAATCAGTGAGTCGATTCAGCAGTTTGGATCGCCAAATTTCAGCAGTTTGGCGGTTTGACACGTGATCCGAATCATGATTCGACATAGGAAATGAATGGAAAATTAGCAAAAATATGAAAATACAGAGTTTTTTTGTGCATACGATCTACAAATCAGCCAGGATGCAGAAAAAAAGACTCAACAGTGAAGGAGTGAATTTCTAAAACATCAAGAGTGCAAAACAGACAAAAAAACACACACTCACACACACACTTATACACACAAAAACACACGCACACACAAATGAACGCATGCCATTCCAAAAGCTAATTGTGTTTTTGTGTGTATAAGTGTGTGTGTGTGTGTTTTTGTGTGTATAAGTGTGTGTGTGTGTGTGTTTTTGTCTGTTTTGCACTCTTGATGTTTTAGAGATCTTCACTGTTGAGTCTTTTTCTCTGCATCCTGGCTGATTTGTAGATTGTATGCACAAAAAAACAAATTTCCCATTCATTTCCTATGGGGGTCATTTTTGACCCGAAGGTCCTGAGTGTGACTTTTTTTTTACGACCACTTAGACTTTTCAAATCCTGTCCCCAATTTTTTGGGTGTTCATATACCAAGTACCAATAAAGTCACCAAGTTTCGGACCATTCCGATGAAGCTACGGTTTTTGATTTTTTATCATTTTTGACCCGAAGTACCCCAGAGGGTTAAGGACCATGTAATGCCGTTTTCTGTACAGTATCTATAAATGCTTCAATCATGCATTGCATCGGAATGACATGTTTCTTTGTTTCATAACATAAGATTAATGTTGGGAAAGTTAACTTGTAGATAAAGTGCCCTATTTGAATGCATCACAAAAACCCTGTGCTCTATGGGCACTGACATTAATAGAGGACGAAGCGAAAGTTGTTTTGCACTCCGTGACAAAGGCACATTTAAATATTTTGCGGGAAACATAAATGCGATCAGTTCTCCAGATGGCGACCACTTGATGAGAACAAATGTAAACTCGCCTGATTGGCTGATGATCGCATGTTAATGCCGAGTGTAAACACAGCCATAATAATCACCTCTAGAGTAGATTATTGCTGATAACAAGCTAAATAAATAACAAGTAAATGACATTAGACACACAGTCTGAATGACATTAGACGCTGCTCTCGTATGCTGGATATTTATGAAGTATTTAAGACTTTTTGGAGAGTCGCACACACTGTTTTTGTGCTGGTGTCATATTCTCTCTGCTTGATCGTTAATATTTGCACTGCAAAAAATGCTTTTCTTACTTTTTGTCTTGTTTTCAGTCCAAATATCTAAAAAATCTTACATAATCTGCCAATGGGGTAAGCAGAATAATCTTAATTCAAACAGAAAACAAGATTATTTAGTTTACCCCATTGGCAGATTATTCTGCTTATTTTAAGCAAAAACTCTCTTAATTTTGAGTTATTTTCCCCCAAAACAAGACAAAAACTTTTGCTTTGTCTAGTAAATGCTTCTTAATGTAAGATTTTGTAGATATTTGGACTGAAAACAAGACAAAAATACTAAGTAAGAAAAGCATTTTTTGCAGTGTAACATTGTGTTATCAAAGAATATTACGTCAAAAATGTGTTTCTATTGCGCCATACTATCCCCTTGCCAGACGATAGACAAACACAGACCAGAAGTTAACTTTGGGTAACCGTGGCAACCGATGAAACGTCTATATAAAGCAATGCACTGCAAAAAATGCTTTTCTTACTTAGTATTTTTGTCTTGTTTTCAGTCCAAATATCTAAAAAATCTTACATTAAGAAGCATTTACTAGACAAGCTAAAGTTTTTGTCTTGTTTTGGGGGAAATAAGTTTTTGCTTAAAATAGGCAAAATAATCTTGTTTTCTGTTTGAATTAAGATTATTTTGCTTACCCCATTGGCAGATTATTTTGCTTATTTTAAGCAGAAACTCCCTTAATTTTGAGTTATTTTCCCCCAAAACAAGACAAACTTTTGCTTGTCTAGTAAATGCTTCTTAATGTAAGATTTTTTAGATATTTGGACTGAAAACAAGACAAAAATACTGAGTAAGAAAAGCATTTTTTGCAGTGTGTCCGCTGATGAACAAACCTTCTTTTCCTTTAGGTAGTATCCTATAGCGTAGTTTCTGTCTCCTGTCTCCTTCTCTGACTGGAATCTGTTCAAACACAAACAAAACGTAATAGAAATGAACTGTGTGTTAAACGAGTGTAAAACGCTGAAGAAGAGAAAGACTTACGTTGCGTTGCTGAAGCCCACAAACTCCCTTCCTGTCATCTTCTTCACAAACTCCATCACCTGCGGAGGAAACCCAACAAACATCAGCAAACAGCCAAGAGTCTGAAATAAAGACAATATACACGGATCAGGCATAACATTATGACACTGATGATCTCTATATTGATGCAGATAATGCGCCGCCACAAAGCACAAACGCTTCAGGAATGCTTTGAGGAGCACAACTACGAGTTTGAGTCCAAATTCCCCAGATCTCAATCCAATCGAGCATCTGTGGGATGAGCTGAACAAACAAGGCCTCACAACTAACAGGACTTAAAGGATCTGCTGCTAACATCTTGCTGCCGGATACACAGCACACCTTCAGGGGTCTAGAGGAGTCTATGCCTCGACGGACCAACACAATATTAGGTCATAATGTTATGCCTGATCGGTGTATATGTATACCCACTCAGAAAGCAATATTTTCAAGTAATAACGACTTTGGTGAGTAAAGCTTTTAAAATGTCAGCCTCCAACAACTTACATAGTCGAACTTCTCCGCTTTATTGACACCTGGCTGGAGAAACGAGAAGAGGAACAGAACAAATTGACCAACGTTTGCATATTCAAGCCTGTAATGGAGAACCTACGGAGCACAGATCACATACATTTGGTCTAAAGGGCACTTTTAATAGCCTGGATTCAGTCCAGACCAGTAATAGTCCCGCTTATAGCTTCACAAGACCACCACAAAACAACACGTCTGGAATACTGGGTCAAAGGTCAGTCAGCTCAGATTCAGTGTGTATCAGTGTTTGCTTTGGAGATTATCACACAGGTAAACACTGATACACACTTCACACTTCACACTGGTGGAGGTGTGTTTACCTGGATCAGGGAACTGATGACGATCGCTCCAGCGTTGACCATGGGGTTGTGAGGTTTATCTGAGAACAAAAGGCTCACAGATTATTCAATGTAATATGGATTTATGTATTTGGTTTCTCTGGAAGCACAGAAACATATGCTTCAATAGAGATGTTATTGCTCTTATTACTGCCTAAAAGTGAATCTGTCCATCATAAAAGTGCATCTATCCATCATAAAAGTGCATCTGTCCATCATAAAAGTGCATCCAACCATCATAAAAGTGCATCTATCCATCATAAAAGTGCATCTGTCCATCATAAAAGTGCATCTATCCATCATAAAAGTGCATCTATCCATCATAAAAGTGCATCTGTCCATCATAAAAGTGCATCTGTCCATCATAAAAGTGCATCTATCCATCATAAAAGTGCATCCATTCATCATAAAAGTGCATCTGTCCATCATAAAAGTGCATCTGTCCATCATAAAAGTGCATCTATCCATCATAAAAGTGCATCCATTCATCATAAAAGTGCATCCATTCATCATAAAAGTGCATCCATTCATCATAAAAGTGCATCTGTCCATCATAAAAGTGCATCTGTCCATCTTAAAAGTGCATCTATCCATCATAAAAGTGCATCTATCCATCATAAAAGTGCATCCATTCATCATAAAAGTGCATCCATCCATCATAAAAGTGCATCCATTCATCATAAAAGTGCATCCATCCATCATAAAAGTGAATCTATCCATCATAAAAGTGCATCTGTCCATCATAAAAGTGCATCTGTCCATCATAAAAGTGCATCTATCCATCATAAAAGTGCATCCATTCATCATAAAAGTGCATCTCTCCATCATAAAAGTGCATCTATCCATCATAAAAGTGCATCCATTCACCATAAAAGTGCATCTATCCATCATAAAAGTGAATCTATCCATCATAAAAGTGCATCTATCCATCATAAAAGTGCATCTATCCATCATACAAGTGCATCTGTCCATCATAAAAGTGCATCTATCCATCATAAAAGTGCATCCATTCACCATAAAAGTGCATCTATCCATCATAAAAGTGAATCTATCCATCATAAAAGTGCATCTATCCATCATAAAAGTGCATCTGTCCATCATACAAGTGCATCCATCCATCATAAAAGTGCATCTGTCCATCATAAAAGTGCATCTATCCATCATAAAAGTGCATCCATTCACCATAAAAGTGCATCTATCCATCATAAAAGTGAATCTATCCATCATAAAAGTGCATCTATCCATCATAAAAGTGCATCTGTCCATCATAAAAGTGCATCCATTCACCATAAAAGTGCATCTATCCATCATAAAAGTGAATCTATCCATCATAAAAGTGCATCTATCCATCATAAAAGTGCATCTATCCATCATACAAGTGCATCTGTCCATCATAAAAGTGCATCTATCCATCATAAAAGTGCATCCATTCACCATAAAAGTGCATCTATCCATCATAAAAGTGAATCTATCCATCATAAAAGTGCATCTATCCATCATAAAAGTGCATCTATCCATTATAAAAGTGCATCTGTCCATCATAAAAGTGCATCTGTCCATCATAAAAGTGCATCTATCCATCATAAAAGTGCATCCATTCACCATAAAAGTGCATCTATCCATCATAAAAGTGAATCTATCCATCATAAAAGTGCATCTGTCCATCATAAAAGTGAATCTATCCATCATAAAAGTGCATCTGTCCATCATAAAAGTGCATCTATCCATCATAAAAGTGCATCCATCCATCATAAAAGTGCATCCATCCATCATAAAAGTGCATCCATTCATCATAAAAGTGCATCTCTCCATCATAAAAGTGCATCTATCCATCATAAAAGTGCATCCATTCATCATAAAAGTGCATCTATCCATCATAAAAGTGCATCTGTCCATCATAAAAGTGCATCCATTCACCATAAAAGTGCATCTATCCATCATAAAAGTGAATCTATCCATCATAAAAGTGCATCTATCCATCATAAAAGTGCATCTGTCCATCATACAAGTGCATCCATCCATCATAAAAGTGCATCTATCCATCATAAAAGTGCATCTATCCATCATAAAAGTGCATCAAGCCATCATAAAAGTGCATCTATCCATCATAAAAGTGCATCTATCCATCATAAAAGTGCATCCATTCATCATAAAAGTGCATCAAGCCATCATAAAAGTGCATCTATCCATCATAAAAGTGCATCTATCCATCATAAAAGTGCATCCATTCATCATAAAAGTGCATCTCTCCATCATAAAAGTGCATCTATCCATCATAAAAGTGCATCTGTCCATCATAAAAGTGCATCCATTCACCATAAAAGTGCATCTATCCATCATAAAAGTGAATCTATCCATCATAAAAGTGCATCTATCCATCATAAAAGTGCATCTGTCCATCATACAAGTGCATCCATCCATCATAAAAGTGCATCTATCCATCATAAAAGTGCATCTGTCCATCATAAAAGTGCATCTATCCATCATAAAAGTGCATCAAGCCATCATAAAAGTGCATCTATCCATCATAAAAGTGCATCAAGCCATCATAAAAGTGCATCTGTCCATCATAAAAGTGCATCAAGCATCATAAAAGTGCATCTGTCCATCATAAAAGTGCATCTATCCATCATAAAAGTGCATCCATCCATCATAAAAGTGCATCTATCCATCATAAAAGTGCATCTGTCCATCATAAAAGTGCATCTATCCATCATAAAAGTGCATCAAGCCATCATAAAAGTGCATCTGTCCATCATAAAAGTGCATCTATCCATCATAAAAGTGCATCCATCCATCATAAAAGTGCATCTATCCATCATAAAAGTGCATCTGTCCATCATAAAAGTGCATCTATCCATCATAAAAGTGCATCAAGCCATCATAAAAGTGCATCTATCCATCATAAAAGTGCATCCATCCATCATAAAAGTGCATCTGTCCATCATAAAAGTGCATCTATCCATCATAAAAGTGCATCTATCCATCATAAAAGTGCATCCATCCATCATAAAAGTGCATCCATCCATCATAAAAGTGCATCTATCCATCATAAAAGTGCATCTATCCATCATAAAAGTGCATCTGTCCATCATACAAGTGCATCCATCCATCATAAAAGTGCATCTATCCATCATAAAAGTGCATCTGTCCATCATAAAAGTGCATCTATCCATCATAAAAGTGCATCAAGCCATCATAAAAGTGCATCTGTCCATCATAAAAGTGCATCAAGCCATCATAAAAGTGCATCTGTCCATCATAAAAGTGCATCTATCCATCATAAAAGTGCATCCATCCATCATAAAAGTGCATCTATCCATCATAAAAGTGCATCTGTCCATCATAAAAGTGCATCTATCCATCATAAAAGTGCATCAAGCCATCATAAAAGTGCATCTGTCCATCATAAAAGTGCATCTATCCATCATAAAAGTGCATCCATCCATCATAAAAGTGCATCTATCCATCATAAAAGTGCATCTGTCCATCATAAAAGTGCATCTATCCATCATAAAAGTGCATCAAGCCATCATAAAAGTGCATCTATCCATCATAAAAGTGCATCCATCCATCATAAAAGTGCATCTGTCCATCATAAAAGTGCATCTATCCATCATAAAAGTGCATCTATCCATCATAAAAGTGCATCCATCCATCATAAAAGTGCATCCATCCATCATAAAAGTGCATCTATCCATCATAAAAGTGCATCTATCCATCATAAAAGTGCATCTATCCATCATAAAAGTGCATCCATCCATCATAAAAGTGCATCTATCCATCATAAAAGTGCATCCATCCATCATAAAAGTGCATCTATCCATCATAAAAGTGCATCTGTCCATCATAAAAGTGCATCTATCCATCATAAAAGTGCATCAAGCCATCATAAAAGTGCATCTGTCCATCATAAAAGTGCATCTATCCATCATAAAAGTGCATCCATCCATCATAAAAGTGCATCTATCCATCATAAAAGTGCATCTGTCCATCATAAAAGTGCATCTATCCATCATAAAAGTGCATCAAGCCATCATAAAAGTGCATCTATCCATCATAAAAGTGCATCCATCCATCATAAAAGTGCATCTGTCCATCATAAAAGTGCATCTATCCATCATAAAAGTGCATCTATCCATCATAAAAGTGCATCCATCCATCATAAAAGTGCATCTATCCATCATAAAAGTGCATCTATCCATCATAAAAGTGCATCTGTCAATCATACAAGTGCATCCATCCATCATAAAAGTGCATCTATCCATCATAAAAGTGCATCTGTCCATCATAAAAGTGCATCTATCCATCATAAAAGTGCATCTATCCATCATAAAAGTGCATCAAGCCATCATAAAAGTGCATCTGTCCATCATAAAAGTGCATCAAGCCATCATAAAAGTGCATCCGTCCATCATAAAAGTGCATCTATCCATCATAAAAGTGCATCCATCCATCATAAAAGTGCATCTATCCATCATAAAAGTGCATCTGTCCATCATAAAAGTGCATCTATCCATCATAAAAGTGCATCAAGCCATCATAAAAGTGCATCTATCCATCATAAAAGTGCATCTATCCATCATAAAAGTGCATCCATCCATCATAAAAGTGCATCCATCCATCATAAAAGTGCATCTCTCCATCATAAAAGTGCATCTATCCATCATAAAAGTGCATCTCTCCATCATAAAAGTGCATCTATCCATCATAAAAGTGCATCCATCCATCATAAAAGTGCATCTGTCCATCATAAAAGTGCATCCATCCATCATAAAAGTGCATCTCTCCATCATAAAAGTGCATCTATCCATCATAAAAGTGCATCTCTCCATCATAAAAGTGCATCTATCCATCATAAAAGTGCATCCATCCATCATAAAACTGCATCCATCCATCATAAAAGTGCATCTATCCATCATAAAAGTGCATCTATCCATCATAAAAGTGCATCTATCCATCATAAAAGTGCATCCATCCATCATAAAAGTGCATCCATCCATCATAAAAGTGCATCTCTCCATCATAAAAGTGCATCTATCCATCATAAAAGTGCATCTCTCCATCATAAAAGTGCATCTATCCATCATAAAAGTGCATCCATCCATCATAAAAGTGCATCTGTCCATCATAAAAGTGCATCCATCCATCATAAAAGTGCATCTCTCCATCATAAAAGTGCATCTATCCATCATAAAAGTGCATCTCTCCATCATAAAAGTGCATCTATCCATCATAAAAGTGCATCCATCCATCATAAAACTGCATCCATCCATCATAAAAGTGCATCTATCCATCATAAAAGTGCATCTCTCCATCATAAAAGTGCATCTATCCATCATAAAAGTGCATCTCTCCATCATAAAAGTGCATCTATCCATCATAAAAGTGCATCTCTCCATCATAAAAGTGCATCTATCCATCATAAAAGTGCATCCATCCATCATAAAACTGCATCCATCCATCATAAAAGTGCATCTATCCATCATAAAAGTGCATCTCTCCATCATAAAAGTGCATCTGTCCATCATAAAACTGCATCCATCCATCATAAAAGTGCATCTATCCATCATAAAAGTGCATCTGTCCATCATAAAAGTGCATCTCTCCATCATAAAAGTGCATCCATCCATCATAAAACTGCATCCATCCATCATAAAATTATTAAAGTTATATTAATTTATTTCCATCAAGAGGTGCATCAATTTTTGGCCAGGTATATGATAATCTGTCATTTCCTCACCCACCGTCTTCATCCAGGGAGAGTTTGTTGAATTTGAATCCGCTGGGCTCCTTCCCCACATACTGATGCACTGTCTCCGTGCCGTGCTCGTGCACAGCGATGGCGTATTCCAGCGGCTTCACACACGACTGCAGGCAGAACGGCAGCTTCGTGTCGCCCACAGAGTGCCTGAAACCCAGAGAGATCATGAGAAAACATCCCTTCATATCATAGAGAAGCTGAGGGAGTGTTTCTGCTCACCTCTGGCCGTCTACAGTGCAGAGAGACACGCCCCAGAGCTCAGGACTGAACTTCGTCAGATGGGGAATGTACTTTGTGACCTGAAAAAGATTGTGAGTGAGTCCAGCTACACTGCAAAAAATGCTTTTCTTACTTAGTATTTTTGTCTTGTTTTCAGTCCAAATATCTAAAAAATCTTACATTAAGAAGCATTTACTAGACGAGCAAAAGTTTTTGTCTTGTTTTGGGGGAAAATAACTCAAAATTAAAGGGTTAGTTCACCCAAAAATGTAAATTGTGTCATTAATGGCTGAGCGTCATGTGGTTGGACACCCGTCAGACCTCCGTTCATCTTCAGACACAAATGAAGATATTTTAGTGTAAATCTGATGCTCTGAAAGGCCTCCATTGGCTCAACTTTACACTCTCAAGACCCTTAAAAGACACTAAAGACTAAAGTTACAAAGTCCATCTCACTACAGCGGCTCTACAATAACTTTATGAAGACGAGAATAGTTTCTGTGCGCAAAAAAACCCTAAATAACGACTTATATAGTGATGACGATTTCAAAACACGGCCTCATGAAGCTTCGAAGCGTTATGAATCAGTGAGTCGATTCATGATTCGGATCGCGTGTCAAACTGCTGAAATTTGGCGATCCAAACTGTTGAATCGACTCACTGATTCATAACGCTCTGAACCGCTGAATCGACTCACTGATTCATAACGCTCCAAACTGTTAAATCGACTCACTGATTCATAACGCTCTGAACCTCTGAATCGACTCACTGATTCATAACGCTCTGAACCGCTGAATCGACTCACTGATTCATAACGCTCTGAACCGCTGAATCGACTCACTGATTCATAACGCTCCAAACTGGTGAATCGACTCACTGATTCATAACGCTCTGAACCGCTGAATCCACTCACTGATTCATAACGCTCTGAACCGCTGAATCGACTCACTGATTCATAACGCTCTGAACCGCTGAATCGACTCACTGATTCATAACGCTCCAAACTGTTGAATCGACTCACTGATTCATAACGCTCTGAACCGCTGAATCGACTCATTGATTCATAACGCTCCAAACTGTTGAATCGACTCACTGATTCATAACGCTCCAAACTGTTGAATCGACTCACTGATTCATAACGCTCTGAACCGCTGAATCGACTCACTGATTCATAACGCTCCAAACTGTTGAATCGACTCACTGATTCATAACGCTCTGAACCGCTGAATCGACTCACTGATTCATAACGCTCTGAACCGCTGAATCGACTCACTGATTCATAACGCTCTGAACCGCTGATTTGACTCACTGATTCATAACGCTCTGAACCACTGAATCGACTCACTGATTCATAACGCTTCGAAGCTTCATGAGGCCGTGTTTTGAAATCGTCATCACTATATAAGTCGTTATTTAGGGTTTTTTTGCGCACAAAAACTATTCTCGTCTTCATAAAGTTATTGTAGAGCCGCTGTAGTGAGATGGACTTTGTATCTTTAGTCTTTAGTGTCTTTTAAGGGTCTTGAGAGTGTAAAGTGCAAAAGCAAAATAATCTTGTTTTCTGTTTGAATTAAGATTATTTTGTTTACTCCATTGGCAGATTATTTTGCTTATTTTAAGCAAAACCTCTCTTAATTTTGAGTTATTTCCCCCCAAAACAAGACAAAAACTGTGGTTTGTCTAGTAAATGCTTCTTAATGTAAGATTTTTTAGATATTTGGACTGAAAACAAGACAAAAATACTAAGTAAGAAAAGCATTTTTTGCAGTGAATACAAATAAATAAGGGGAAAATGATTACGTTCTTACATGTCCATCATGTTGCAGTTTTGACGTGTGGTAAATATGATTGATGATCCCAACAAAAGCCTCAAATTCGGGAATGATAAACTTGCGTCTGAAAGCGAGACTCAGCAGAACGATGTTTCCACCCGCGCACCTGCCAGTGTTGGAAATGTTCGCGTCAAATATTCCTCTCACGGACATTTTTTGCCGGAAATCAAATGTACTCACTTTCGGAACAGCTCGCGGTCCATCATGACTTCACCGGCTGATTCCCGGATAGCTTCGCGAATCTTTTCCATGCAGTCGCGCAATCTGGGGTCAGAGGTCAGAAGGCCGGTGCTTTTCACTGCCTGTTAGACGGGGGAAATTACTTTTCACTACAGTTCTGTTTACTTTGTGTAATGCCTTGAATTTGTCGTAAAAACGTTACTTAAAGGAACACGCCACTATTTTCGACTCATTCTCCGATTCCCCTAGAGTTAAACAGTTGAGTTTTACCGTTTTCCGAATCCATTCTGGCGTTAGCACTTTTAGCATAGCTTAGCATAGATCATTGAATCTGATTAGACCGTTAGCATCTCGCTCAAAAATGACCAAAGAGTGTTGATATTTCTCCTCTTTAAAACGCGACTCTTCTGTCGTTCCATCGTGTGCTAAGACCGACGGAAAATGAGAAGTTGTGATTGTCTAGGCCGATATGGCAGGAACTATACATAAGATTATAATCAGATTCAATGATCTATGCTAAGCTATGCTAAAAGTTGGCTGAATGGATGAGAAAACGGTCAAACTCAACTGTTTAACTCTTGGGGAGTCGGAGAATGAGCAAAAATAGTGGCGTGTTCCTTTAATTAACGTTTTTACGACAAATTCGAGGCATTACACAAAGTAAACAGAACGATCTCCGGGTCTGGCGTTAGCTCTTTTAGCATAGCTTAGCATAGATCATTGAATCTGATTAGACCGTTAGCATCTCTCTTGATATGATATTACGCAGCGGCTGAAAATAGTCCCAGCGTTCTCTGTGTGAGCCGGTCGTCCCGTTGGTTATGTTGACTGAAGTTAGCCTATTTTCAGCCGCTGTGTAATATCATCGCAACTTTTCATTTTCCGTCGTCTAATGCTGCGTTCCAGGTACACTCTAAAAAATGCTGGGTTAAAAACAACCCAAGTTGGGTTGAAAATGGACTATTTAACAGCAATTGGGTTGTTTTAACCCAGTGAATGGTCGTTTTAACCCAGCGGTTGGGTTAAATGTTTGCGAATCGCTGGGTTATAACAACCCAATTGCTGGGTTAGTCCATTTTCAACCCAACTTTCACTTTAGAGTGTAGGGTTTTCAGCCGCAAGTTACGACTTATAACCATGACTCACGACTTTGTAGCGTTCCAGGCAAAGTCACGCCAAACTGCCTGAGCGCAAGAATTGTGGTAGCTGTTATACCTTTTATTTTACGTTATTCGTGTACGACTTCCATAAACAGCGCATCTGTAGGGGCTGCCATTGTTGTTTCGTGGATGTGACGTCGTAACTGGGAATACGTCGATCTAGTACGAGTTCACGGGTGGGAATTCACGGGTTTGACTGCCGTTCCAGTGCACTTTCACGGGTAGAAGGATGGAAAAACACGAGTTAAAGCCCTTTCACACCGGACGCGTAACGAAAAAGCGAAGCGGAAAAACTAATATTTTGTGTGCGAATAGTTTGCGTCAAAACCAGTCACATCAGCCGTGATGTGAACATTAGGTGCCACAGTCGTACTGACGGAAACACATTCACTTTCTATAGTCGCGGACACAATTAGGTTTAGAAAAAAATCAACGAGTTTTAACTCAAAAGGTGATGTTATGGTTGTCTGTAGCCTACAGTGGACAAACACAGCTCAGCTCATGAGAAATGCGATTCCTGGAAAAGGTTGATGTTGATTAAATAGCTACTGACATCAACTGGACATTTCGTGACTTTGTTTCCTTGTATGTGATTGGTTTAAGTCTTTTCTGTCGCTGCGAGAGTTAAAAAAATTTACATCGAAACGAAAAAAATAAACATTGTTTTTTCGCCGCAGCACATTCACGTTCGGTGTTGAAGCACTCATTACACAAACAGCTGATCAAAAAAAAAACCCATCGCGCAAATTATTCGCGCGTCAAAATCGCGTCCAGTGTGAAAGAACCTTTAGGGGTTGCCTGGAACGTGGCATTAGTAGACGATGGAACTACAGAAGAGTTGAGTTTTTAATAGGAAAAATATGGAATCTTTCATTTTTGAGCGAGATGCTAACGGTCTAATCAGATTCAATGATCTATGCTAAGCTATGCTAAAGAGATCGGCTGAATGGATTAGAAAACGGTCAAACTCAACTGTTTAACTCTAGGGGAGACGGGAAATGAGGCTATTTTCAAAAATAGTGGCGTGTTCGGTCCTTTAAACAGTAAGGTTTATAAAAATGACATTTATACTATGCTGGGGATGTTAAATGGCATTATTACACAACCCATGACAGCAGTTACACAAAGTTTAGATAAACATGTGTGTGTTTTACCTCAGCCCTCCCATGACCGAATCAGATTTCAGAGGGAACATGTAAGGGTGTTGATGGTAACTGAGCCCATAACGTGCAAGTGAGTCAATGTGTTTCATTCCCAGCTGTTGCCCATATACAGTGATGTTGTTCAGTTAGCACACTTCAACAACTGCTAGTGCAAAAAAAATCAAATCTTTATGTAGTGTATGAAAGAACTTACAGCAATGAAATGAGAGACAGGAACTTTCTCCGCTCCTTGAGTTATAGTGTGGAAAAGCATGTCCTCAAGTCCAGAGAATATACTTTTATTGGTCATATTTCTGCTTGAATGAAATAAGATTAGGCCCCAATCAAACATTTGATAATCACATTACTATTGGTTAAAATGACTCACGTTTTCGATTTGTGTGTATCCACGGATGCCGGTGCGATAAATTCGCGGCTCGCGTGAAAAGTTAAATTGAACGACCTCCTCGCCACATTCTGACACGCTGAACTACTTTTTGCCACGTCTTTCGCCAGTAAGCCAATAACTCCAACATTAGGCAGTCGTAGGGTCCTGAAAGAGATCATTTTCCTGAACAAATTTGAAGCGTAAATGGGGGGAATTCAAACTAGCGCGTGTCGCGAATAACGGTCTCCAGACAGAGTCGCGTGCGGCGGGCTTGTGTTGAGGCACGTCAACAGGTGCGCGCGGAATCCGGTGAGCGCCACAAGCACTTTATCAACACTGACGTCTCCGGAAAGTTCACTGTCACGGGTAACCGGGTCACTTTCACTCTTATGCTGCCTTCACGTGCTGTCGGATATTTGATAATTCCCACTTCTGAAGTCGAGATTACGAGCTCATCCCATTAATGCTGCCTTCACGTGCTATCGGAAAATTCCTAATTCCCACTTTAGAAGTCGTGATTACGAGCTTGTTGCATTCAAGTGCTTTGTTGTCGGAATGAACAGGAATCATGGAGGACACCAGGTTATTCTTGCCTATTTATTGGGATAATCTTGTTAAAACCAACATCATATGTAGTGTCCCATGCACTGACAACCATATAAACATTCCAGTTAGTCCGCTTCTCACGATTCTGTAATTTCAGTCAAATGCAGGCTATTTTCGCTCTGTATCAAACATACAATACACTTCATATGATTACTCGCACATGTAAATATGCACTATTAATGTCAAGACAAGACGATCTAGCTGTTTTGGAGGAAAAAAAACAATAAAATCACACCTGCCACAGCAGTCTAGTTCTCCCCGCCACCATGCTTAAAGCTTGACACGCCCATCTCGGGAATTTGGGTATCAAAATTATTTCCGAACTTCCCAGTGGTAAACACTAGCCTACATCAGAGGGCGTTCATGTGCAATTTTTACCTAGAGTATTTAAATCATCAGGTATGTCATTAAATCGTACCCTTTTGAAATATTGGATTTAAATGGTGATGGAGGGTTTATAGGCTAGTAGTTGCCTGTATTTAGAGATGGTAAAACCAAAAAGAAATACAGACACTAAAATATGAAAACAAAAATGAATATATATGAAAATGAAAATGATTGAAGAACTTACAATTTTTTGTATTTTGTCTATTAATGTATATTAACTAGCCTGGATGCCAGCCGAATTTAGCCCCGCCCACAAACTTTTTTGCTCGGGCAATTCGGTCTGGACTCGCTCCATAGAGGAGGAATTATGCTGCCTTCACGTGCTATCGGAAATTTCCTAATTCCCACTTTAGAAGTCGTGATTACGAGCTTGTTGCATTCAAGTGCTTTGTTGTCGGAGTGAACAGGAATCATGGAGGACACCAGGTTATTCTTGCCTATTTATTGGGGAAATTTTATTAAAACCATCATTTGTAGTCTCCCATCCACCGACAACCATATAAACATTCCACATAGTCCGCTTTCTGCTGATTCTGTAATTTCAGTCAAATGCAGGCTATTTCGCTCTGTACCAAACATACAATACGCTTCAAATGATTGGTCTTACATGTAAATATGTACTACATTAATGTCAAGACAAGAAGACCTAGCTGTTTTGGAAAAAAAAAAACAATAAAACCACACCTGCCACAGCAGTCTAGTTCCCCGCCACCATGTTTAAAGTTTATGGCATGCCCATCTCGGGAATTGGGTATCAAAATTATTTCCGAACTTCCCAGTGGTAAACACGACATCAGCGGGCGTTCATGTGCAATTTTTACCTAGGAAACTCGTATTTACGATAATTCCGATAGCACGTGAAGGCAGCATTATGCCCGAACAGAAACTGTTCGGACCAATTAAATCGTCAGGGCGGGCTTTAGACGATGATGGACAGATGATCAACAGTAGCGTAATCATCCACGTCATCGAAGGCTCTTGGGTTGAATTTGCTCTTATCCTAAACGGAGAACTTGTTCGTATATGCATTCACCTTCACTATTTCTCTCAGAAACGATGATCGTGTTGGTAAGTACTCTGTGTATCCTTAAATTATTTTATTACTGCCAAAGATCGTTTACACTCATCTTTTTCTTGTAACGTTACTTAATCCAGCGTGCGTGCAGCAAGTGTTTTTGCAATGTCGCGCACAATTGCTACTCAAAACTATAGCCCAAAACAATAACTTTCCGGGGGGTTCTCCGGAAAAAAATGGCGTTTGGTTGGCAAAATATGTAGCCTGGATGCCAGCCGAATTTAGCCCCGCCCACAAAATTTTTTGCTCGGGCAATTCGGTCTGGACTCGCTCCATAGAGGAGGAATTATGCCCGAACAGAAACTGTTCGGACCAATGAAATCATCAGGGCGGGCTTTAGACGATGATGGACAGATCCGCTACATCTTTTAGAGTCAGATAGCGATGTTCAGACAGATATTGAAGACAGTATGTATGAGTACACATTTCTTTTTAGTTAATAAAGTAATTAAAATAGCGCAGATTTAAATTCAGTAAAATTGTTTTTAGGCAATATCATCACCATACCACCAGCAAAAAGACCAACTCTGCCCCTCCACCAAGAGCGATGAAACCAAGTAAGAACTTACTATTTTTTTAATGGTGAATATTTAATAATAAAAAAATATATAATTTAAAAATAACTGCTTTCTATTTGAAAATGTAAATTGTATGTATACATTTTATTCCTGTGATGTCAAAGCTGAATTTTCTCCATCATTACTTCAGTCTTCAGTGTCATGATCCTTCAGAAATCATTCTAATATGCAATTCAATACAATAAAATAGTTTTTAGGTATTATCAACACCATACCACCAGCAAAACGACTAACCCTGCCCTCTCCACCAAGAACAATGAAACCAAGTAAGAACTTTTTTTTTTTTTTTTTACTGTAAACCACTAACATAGTTGTCATTTGTCGATGACAGTAGACAATAGTATCATTACCAATATGATTCGGCATATTATTTTCAGCACCTGAGCCATCACGGACATGGGAAGGTCTTGAGAGCTTGCCAAGAGCTGGATTTTTTGGTAAGCATAAACAGATAAACAGATGAACACAATTCACCACTTATCAAAATTGGCCCGTAATTTCCTAATACTGTATGTCACTGATCCAGAGAGGCCAGGGAGCTGCAGCTATACATACAGATAGCACACTTTCGATGATGCCACAACATTTAGGTAACGTTTCCTATGTTTCTTTATTTCTTCTTTTGGTAACAGTTTACAATAAAGTTTTGTTTGTTAACATTATTTAATGTATTAGTTATGTATTAACATAAATTATAATGAGGAATACATTTGTTACATAAATTATAATGAGGAATACATTTGTATTTTAAAAAATGATTATAAATTTATACATTTTAAATTATACATTTTATTCCTGTGTTGTCAAAGCTGAATTTTCAGAATCATTAGTCTTCACAATCAGTCTTCAGTGTCACGATCCTTCAGAAATCATTCTAATATGCCATTTTTATCAGGACTTTTTGATGAATAGAAAGTTCAAATGAATGAACAGCATTTTTATAACATCATAAATGTCTTTACTGTAACTTTTGATCAATTTAATGCAACCTTTCTAAATAATTGTTTTTGGTTTTTTTACACAAATAAAATATTCCTTTTAGATTTATGCAACACACCAAATTGGAATGGCCAGAGTGGAGAAAACATACAGTTATGGCTCATCAATTCGAAGGTTTCAAAAATTATATTTTACCAATTTGAGATCCTGTTTACAGGAACTTTTGAGAAATACACTGTAAAATCCAACAGTTGTTCTAAGACTTTATTAGTGAACTTTACTTAATGTCCAATAATTTGTTGACCTTACTTAAAACAAGTAAGTAATCTGAACTATTTGCATGCCATGCCTTCGTTACTTAGAAAACTCAAGTAAACATTACTTGACTGGTTTGAGTACCATTTGGCCAAAGCAAAAAAACAAGCAGGCGGACGGGCGGACGGGCAAAGTGTTTTTGAGGCGGGGCAATTTTTTATAGACTTATCACTCATTTCCTCCACTTCTTCTCACCATAATTGTGATTAGTGTTCCCTTTGGTTGGACACTTGGAACTTCATTCATATTATAGTAATTAACTTCCTATTAATGCAACAATGCAACAAGAAATTGATTTCAAAACAAGGGAAGTAATATATATATATATATGTATATATATGTATATATATGTATATATATGTATATATACAGGGCTGGACTGGTAATCTGGCATAGCGGGCATTTTCCCGGTGGGCCGACGCACGTTGGGGCCGATACAAGGTTATTTATTTATTTAATTTTTTGCCACGGACTGGCCCATCATGCAGGGACAGCGGCCCATTGGTTTGTCTTCTGAATTGACAGGCCAAAGCGAGAGAGACCTTCCCTCCTCCATAGACTGTGTCCATATTAGGCGCTGTTTAAAAGTTTGGGCGCATGAAACTGCAAAAGGCGAATATCCGCAACAGCGCTGCCGCTGACGAACGTGCGCTGCGTTTCTGCTGCTCTATGAAGTGATGAACCGGCACTTTGACTCCGAATGTTGTTTTATACAATCGTGTGATATGGGAACATTAAAGGTTCTGTGGTGAATCAGCTGCGACCATGTAAATACATCACGAGGTAAATTGGAAAACAGCAATAGAGATTGCTAATGTGTCGTCATCATGACGTATTCCCAGTGGTAAACGCAAAGCATTTTGGGAATCCGCGGCACAAACGGGCGCCAGACTTCTTTAGTTTGCATGGAGGGAAGAACGCAGTGTTGATGCCGTCTACCTGCTGTGTAATAAACTGCAATAGTCGTTCTCACGATAGAAGTGGCATAAAGCTTAAGAACGGGATATACAAATATAAGTAAAACACTTTGCAGTTTGAATGATGTCCTGTATGAACAAAATGACGGAGTATATTTTTATGTGTCCACTGTTGGATTGCGCCCGCTCCCCCCTCTCTCAGGCCGGCTACGTCTGCAAGCGTGGCGTTTCTGTTGTGTGTCAGCTTTGTGGCTTTTCTGTGTCTGCACACCAGAAGCGTGTCTGACGCGGCGCTGCTGCTGCTAGGTGACGAAGTGGAAGGCCTATACTTCATGTTAAACGCTTCCAACACGCTTGCGTGTTGCGTGAAAGATAGGCGTCTGACCTATTTCTAGCATGCACGCGTTTTCCGCGTCTCACGGCCTCTTCCGGCCTCACTCTCTCACACACACACACACACACACACACGCACGCACGCAGGTTTGTTGAATTCTGACTGTATGCAGATAGATGAGAGAGAGCGAGGAGTGTGGTGCTTAAAACTTAGCATAACTTTGAACGGGCGACAGTGTTCTACCCCACTTTTACAATCTCCAGGTGCTAGACCCATCCATCTGTAAAAAAGACTGCAGCGACTTGAATTCTGAAAATTTTGCGTGTGCGTGTACGCACTAACAACACTTAATATCATGTAGTTGTGTATATATATATATATATATATATATATATATATATATATATATATATATATATATATATATATATATATATATATATATATATATATATATATATATATATATATATATATATATATATATATATATATATATATATATGGGTGCTGGAAGTTGGGCAACAGTTTGACATCCCTTGACCAGTCGCTCAGCTCGTAAGGATCCAGTCATTTGATTCCCTTTTTCTCATCAGATCTCGTCTTTGCATTAGGATTTAGTTTTGGGCAATATGGTCTGACAATGTTTTCTTTAGCCCGCTGCATTTTGTAGGATTATATTCTGCTTTTCTCTCTAATGTTTAATTATTTTCATGCCAGAACACTAGCCTGCTATGCCAGGCCATGTAAACACATGTCTTAGCGATCTCTATACACACAACTACAAACTTGTCACTCTAGCACAACCAAATTCAATAGTTTATTATTTATTTATTTATTTATTTTCGAAACCATATACTTATGGTAATGGGGAGCATGATTTTACCTGTGACTATGCCCACAGTTAAATGAAACTGACCTACAGTTAAACTCAGTTAAAATGTCATTACACGCTAAAAAAAAAGGTTCTATATGGCACCAAAAATGGTTCTTGGCTCGTAATCAGGGGAACGTTTTTTAGTGCTATATAGCACCAATTTTGGTGCTTCAGAGGTTCTTCACCGGTTCTTTGACTAAGGTGCTATATAGCACCTCTGAAGAACCACTGAAGAACCACTGAAGCACCAAAATTGGTGCTATATAGCACTAAAAAAACATTTTTGGTGCCATATAGAACCTTTTTTTTTGAGTGTAGAGTAATTAAATTATAATTCAACAAAACAGCTTTAAAGCCTGGATCCCATGCATTAAAGGGATAGTTCACCCAAAAATGAAAATTATGTCATCATTTACTCACCCTCAAGTTCCAAACCTGTATGAGTTTCTTTGTTCTGCTGAACACAAAAGAAGATATTTTGAAGAATGTTTGTAACAAAGCAGATAGAGCAACTATTGACTACCATAGTAGGAAAAAAAATACTATGGTTGTCAATAGTTGCTCTATCTGCTTTGTTACAAACATTCTTCAAAATATCTTCTTTTATGTTTCACGGAAGAGAGAAAGTCATACAGGTTTGGAACGACATGAGAGTGAGTAAATAATGACAGATTTTAAAAGCAGTAAATTCACTTTAATGTATCCTAGCTCAAAATCAGTGGTTTACTGTCAAGTGCATTTCTGTGTGACAAAAGTGCAATATTACGTTTGTTATCTGCATTTGCAGTAAATTCGATAATATCCATTATTAGTTGTCCCTGTCCTAGATTTATTTATTTATTCCAATTTAAAGCCCTAACCCCAGTTAAAACATTCAAGAGGGACTCATGGGCCGGATGGGCTGGGTTTGCCAGGGCCGAATTTTAGCCCCAGTCCAGCCCTGTATATATATATATATATATATGTATATATATGTATATATATGTATATATGTATGTATGTATGTATGTATATGTATATGTATATATATGTATTGTTGTGGAAATAATTCTATTCGAAAAATGAGGAGGAACGAATACAAATCCAAACCTTTGAAAAGTCAAAGTATCAAACATGATTTTATTTCTTGCAAGAAATAGGCAGTGCACATACAGAGAACGTCTGTCATGAGAAGGGCAAAGTTAGCTCTCCTCCCCATCACTATATACCTCTCACGCATCCTGGGTCGGTTACATCCAACCTCTGTTTGCCTTAAAAGGAAAACGTCTTTGTTCAAGACCCCTTGTCTGTTGTAAATTTTAGCTAGACAGCTCAATTCACAGGTCTGCAGAAGTTCCTGTTTCCAACTGCATCATTTTCACACATTCTGCTTATCGCTAATTTTATCGACCCTACGCACATACTTTCACACCTAAAGTACAATAGGTTACTTTGACCTGCTGCACTACACAGTTTCCCTGCTACTGAGTTTTTTATCACTCAGAACATTTTGTTCCTGCACTTAACATATGCATTTCTAAAAGCTTGGTTACATTTCTTTAATAATGATTGGTACAAATACATGTTCAATGTTAATAGTTCAATGTTAACAAGTGATACACATCTAGGAATAAAAGGTTAAGGTTCACATCTAATAGTAAAACTCCTCTAAGTAAAATGAACACTTCTAAGAGTTAAAACCACATCTAGATGAAATAAAAACACATCTAATAGTAGAACACATCTAAATGTAAAATTTCCTTCACAGTATATATATGTATATATATGTATATATATATGTAATATTTGTCCATTAATTATATAAAACATAACTATATTTCATGTCAAATAATGACATTTTAACATTTTTTTTGCTAATATTTATGGCATAACCTTTTAATTGAGATGATATAATCCCTCTATGTTTGTCACAATATCATTTGACCATGCTTGAGTGTGTCACACACAGACTTGAACATTCAGCATGCAAAACACAACAATGGTAACAAGGATTTTTTTTATTTATTTTTTTATTTTTTATTATTAATACGACCTTTACTATTTTACTTGCTGTCATTATTGGGGTTATACTGACAAAATACAAATAGTAAAATAAAGCCAAAAATAGTCAAACGAAGCAATTAATTTATTCACGCCACAATGCACTCTGGGAGTACACTTCCTCAGATCCCAGATAGAATTAAGTTGACAAAACTTAAACGGTTTAAGTAAGAACAACTTAATGCAATTAAGTAATGCTTACTTAATTGAATTAAGGCAACAAGTTTGCACAATTTAATTAAGTAAACTGAACTAATTCGTTTTTACAGTGTACCGGAAAATTAGTTCTGGCAATTTTCTGTATAACATTACTTTTAAGAAAGTGTTTTGTTGCTTGTGTAAACAAAGCCATAAAATTACCAATTTGACCACGTATAAAATCAGCACTCTCTAATTTAAGTCGACCAATCATACATTTCTGATGAAATGTTTGGTGCTGATGTGTAAATTATATCTCTATGCTTAAAAGAAGGAAAGTTGTTGCTTGTGTGAACATTAGATGTGGTACAATTTCTGGAAAAGGCATTCTGGCATTTTTAGCAATTTACTGCAAATTACTGTGAAGGCAACAAATATCTTTACAAATTGAAAATATGTATTTAAATATGCAAAAGTTAATGAAAGAGAATCATAACATTATATATATATATATATATATATATATATATATATATATATATATATATATATATATATATATATATATATATATATATATATATATATATATATATATATATATATATATATATATATATATATATAATTATTATTATTTTTTTTGTAGCACCAAGAATGCAAGAGTGGAGTCATGGACATAATTCAAATGCTGATCAACACCAATATAGTGTTACATCTTTGTAAAATGCAAATGCATGCCACTTTGCAACTTGATTATTATGGAGCACTATGTTGGTATAGTTAAAAACACAAATAAAAATTCGGTCATTTACTCACCCTTAAGTTTGTGTGTGTGTGTGTGTATGCGCACGCCTAGAATCAGCAGCCATGGCAGTTAGTTGCAATGGACATCGCCCAGACAATGGAAGACAAAATCAGTCATGTAAGTAATGTTTAAATGGATAATCTACCTAAAAAGTATTTTTCTCTTACACGCGTATCATTTTGCTTCAGAAAATACTGATTCATCAGTTGGGGTCATATAAATTACCATTAATTTAGGGTAACATTTTATACATAAACAAAATAGCTTTCCTTTCAGATGACTTCAATGCAAAAGGGCAAAACTGTACTTCAAATAACAGTAAGTAATATTGTATTATATTTTAAATAAACCTTATCTGCAGATGTTCTTACAAACTAAAATTATATAATAGACTTCCAGTTAAACGTCCTCATGAAGCTGGACAAAATAATCGCCAAGCAGGAAGAGCATTCTCTCCTGTTTCGCCGACGACTGCAGGCAAGAGAGGAAGATACAGGCCAGAAAACCTTATTCCAGCTATTGGTCATTATCTGACTTTCTTTCATTTGAGGAGAAGCTGAGGGTGGATGAGGAGCTTCAAAGAAAAATGGTTAAGAATATGACATTTTATTTTACAAAATACAGCTGAACTGTAATGTGTATATGATTAGCATTTAATTTAAATTCAGGTTAAATATCTTTCGGCACTTGGAGGACCAAACTATGGGGAAACAGTGCGACGAATGATGCGACAAATTGCTTCCTCTGAAGTGTGGGCACAGTAGGCTACAGTGTCAAAGGAAGGAAGGGGAAGAGGAAACTTGAGGAGCTGAAGTTGCACAAGCTGAAGTTGCGCGAGCTGAAGTTGCACAAGCTGAAGAGAACGAAACAGACTAACTTGTGAAAAAGCCGAAATACTTCTTTTTGTAGCCTAAAGAAGAACATGCTGCACTTTAGAAATGAAATACTATCAGTTCTGTAGCCTAGGATGATCATTTATATTTGGTAACACTTTAGAATAATGGTCATTAGTTAACATTAGTTAACTACATTAGTTAACATTAACTAATAATGAACTGCACTTATAAAGCGTTTATTAATCTTTGTTAATGTTAATTTCAACATTTACTAATGCATTATTAAAATCTTGTTAACATTAGTTAATGCAGTGTGAACTAACATGAACAAACCATGAACAGCTGTATTTATATTAACTAACGTTAACAAAGATGAACAAATACAGTAACAAATGTACTGCTCATGGTTAGTTCATGTTAGTTAATACATTAACTAATGTTAACTAATGACCATTATTCTAAAGTGTTACCTTTTATTTTACCTTAAAATTACATTGACTTAATTTGATTTAAAAAGCTGTAGCATCTTAGTTTTTTTCGTTGCATTAAACATTATTTGATTTAACATTTTGGAACAGTTATATACTTTGTTTTTATTGAATTTCACTGGTAAAGACTTTTTTTCTTTACACTGAATTTAAAAACAAATGCTGATTTAAGTAACATCTTTGTTTAGATTGCAGAATATGCAGTTATTGCCTTTAATTTCACCTTTCAGCCTTTTCATTTCCAATTAAATTTCCTGTTAATTTCAGATTGAGGACTTGTTTTCATTAGCCAAAAGCCAATTTAGCCTGTTAAATACCAAATAAACATCTTGTTCATTCATGTATACTTTCATTACTTTGTGTAAAAAAAAAAATCGGAAATCGGAATCGGCCATGTAAAATCATGATCGGTGAATCACTAGTTTCATGCGCCCAAATTTTTAAACAGCGCCTAATATGGACACAGTCTATGGAGGAGGGAAGGTCTCTCTCGCTTTGGCCTGTCAATTCAGAAGACAAACCAATGGGCCGCTGTCCCTGCATGATGGGCCAGTCCGTGGCAAAAAATTAAATAAATAAATAACCTTGTATCGGCCCCAACGTGCGTCGGCCCACCGGGAAAATGCCCGCTATGCCAGATTACCAGTCCAGCCCTGGTTACGTCCATCATCCGTCTCTGTTTTTTTTTGGTGTGTTCAAAACGGGATACTTGACAGGTATGGACTAGTTGGCTCCACCTCTTTTAATGTAGCCTATATCTACACGGGTCTGGGGCTTTTCAAAGGGTATACGGCATTTTCCACTTAAGTTTTCACGAATTCGTCGTGACATTTTAGCAAAAGCTATACATAAAATTGAATTAATACAACATATTTTAATACAACGAAATGGCAGGTAAGAATTATATGAATAATTTATGTGTGTGAATTGGAAAACTTAATTGGTTGCTTATTGTAATATTTTTGAAGAAACCGCTACACAATGAAAAGTGAAAGTAAAAAGACTTGAAACCACCGTTTTCAATTTATGTACAGATTTAAGGCATTTAGCAACTGAAAATAATTGTAGGCTATGCCATTCAGAAATTACAATACAAGTATGCCATTCGGAAATGTGAGAATATAATAGGCCTACATTACGGGACAATGATTACTATAATTCAATTGAATATAGCTACATAAACATTTTACTTAACAAATTGCTTTCCTTTAGAAAAAGTCTTGGAAAAGTATCGGATTCAACTGAGGGATGGTTTGACCGATAATGTTATCAAAAATTTGTTGGATGATCTTCGGGAAAATAATGTGGTAGGAACTGAGGAGATTGAAGAAATAGTGCATAGGAACAAAACGCGAACTGATCAAGCTCGTGATCTGATTGACAATGTGAAGAGAAAGGGGCCGAAAGCAAGTGAAATTCTGCTCAAATGCTTGGAGAAAAGAGACAAGTTTCTTTACGAGAACCTAAACATTCATCCAGGATTCCCCGAAACACCAGCGCCTTCTCTACCTATAACTTCAGGTACAGTTTCATGAATTATTCAATAATAATATTTAGCCTTCATTTAAAAATGTTATGTATCTTTATCTCGGACAATTTTATAATTTAATTGCGACTTTTTCTTGTTTTTCTCAAAATATGTTTTACAATTAAACTTCGTACAATGATACTTAACTAATGGGTTAAAGATTTCACTTTAAAGATTTGACTCTCTCTTTCCCCCTCAGATAAACCAAAATCTACGGTAATGAAGTGGAGCAAACTGCAACATTTTCAAAAGATACATTTTCCCTTGGCTTCACATTTTCAGACAGATTTTATTCTGGAATGTTGGATGTAGTCTAACATTTGCTCTTTTGTTATAGAATGATGAGTACAAAATGGACAGCAATCCACGTGGACTTTGCCTAGTTATTAGTAACGAGAACTTTAAAAACCCCAAATACAAACGAAATGGATCCCAAAAAGATGTTGGTAGGCAGGGAATGATTTTTTATTTGCTGTTTATGAAACACAAAACACACTCAATCGCATATCCTTCTTTTTAGAAGACGCTTATGCACCTATGAGATGCTTATTGGTTGTTTTCTTTCTTTCATTTGTTGTTGTAATTGCTCTGTGGATCTAGGTATGGTATTCTATTGCCTTTACCTTATATACTTGTCTTTCTTTGATGTATTTCTCAGATTCTCTGAAAGGCTTGTTTGAATATTTGGGCTTTCAGGTTGAGATCAAGAAAGATCAGACCGCATCTGACATAAAACAGCTCATGACCCATTACAAGGATCGCCCTCATGGAGACTGCTTCGTCTGTTGCGTAATGAGTCATGGAGATGAGACTGGTGTCGAGGGATGTGATGAGCAAATATGTTCCCTGAATGACATTACCTCCCCATTTGATGGAGACAACTGCCCCTCTCTTATTGGGAAACCTAAAGTCTTCTTTATCCAAGCATGTAGAGGGCATGAGATGCAGAGTAAAGTGCTGGTTGCAGATGGTCTTTTTTCCAGTTGCTTTAAGAAACCTGGCAAAATATACACCATTGCCAAAGATTCAGATTTTCTGATTGCCATGTCCTCAGTGGGGGGATATATGTCGATTCGTGATGAATACAGTGGATCATGGTTTATACAGTCCCTTTGCAAGCATTTAAAAGAGGGAAGTAAACGGTGAGCTATCCACTACACTGGCCTTTTGTTGTTGTTGCATGCAGTAATACTGTTAGCGTTATTTTAAGCCTATTGTCAGGGTTTATATGTTCAATAGTTTCTTCCTTCATTTTTAGAGGCCAGGACATCTTGGGGATCCTCACTAAAGTCAATAATGAAGTAAGCTGTGCAGAGGGCAAACTAAAACTGGAAAACAACGATTTAATAGATGCAAAGATGACTCCTCAGCCCCTTTTCACTCTGAGAAAGCTTCTTGTTTTCAGAGCTCCGAAGGTCAGATATTGAATCCGTTTTTTTAGAACAGAAATGGATTTCAAATTTGTGCTGTGTAAAATCAATAGTGAATATTGTTCCGTTGCTGCATCTTCTTAAACTAGAATTCCATGTTGAATGCAGCCTTGTGGTTTCTGTACATTTTTCAGTTTTATCTGCATTGAGCAACATTTTAAATAAAAAATATTTATAAAATAGAGCTCTCTCTTCATTCCCCATTGTAGGGTTAGATGGCCGCTTCCATTTCCTTCTGAATTCGGATGAACACCTTCATCATTCACCTACAGAAGAAGAAAATGTTGCCATTGACATGCCAGAGATAATCAATGGCATGGACAGAGAATTTCTACTGTATTCACCTCTGTTTTCTTATATTTGTTATGAGATCTAAAAAATATTTTGTCATGTACCACATTTAACCATGTAATAAAAAACAAGGGAATGGTTTTATTATTAGGAGTCAATAATATGAATAATATTATAACTGAATTGATGTTTCTTTACTGTTTTGGCTGTGGATTAAAAATACCTACACATATCACTTATATTTGTTATGAGATTTAAAAAATATTTTGTCATGTACCACATTTAACCATGTAATAAAAAACAAGGGGATGGTTTTATTATTAGGTGTCAATAATATAAAAAGTATTAACTGAATTGATGTTTCTATACTGTTTTGGCTGTGTATTAAAAATACCTACACATATCAACAAGACTGAAGACTATACTTTGCATATGGGCTTTAATGTACAATAAACAAACAATGTATTACAACTAAATTAACTTTTTTTAAACACCTTTATTAAAATGTTATTCATCACCTCTATATACATCCATTTTTTTAAATTTTGGGATTGGTTAACATAAGCAATAAAGTGAATCAAAATACTGCTGTTTTGCTTAGTTAATCATGAATGCCCCAAAGTAAGTGGCTTCCTGAGGGAAACGGACAGGGCTTATGTTCAGCACGTACAAAGAGAGCCTGTCGCCTTTTTCTAAGCGGAACAGCGCCCCCTGGTGGTTGGATAAAGCCGTACAGCAGACCTTTTGCGAGCATCACTGGTCGTGGATAGGATACGGTCCTCTTGTATATAGCCTAAGTATTGCGTGAAGTGCATACTCTGACCTAATTGTGTTTCGAAATTAACTTGAGAGAAAACGAAGTCAATTCCGTCGTGTGGCACCGCTATCTCTCCTTCGGGGCTCAAGCTCATTAATCCTTCCTGACTGAATTGGCCATTCATGTTGTTCCACTGGATACGATCCAGTGCTGGAGTTTCGTCTGCAGAAAAGCAGAGATCATTAGCCTATTACATTTAACCACATTATCTTGAACAGTGTAAACAGTGGATTGTTTCTCTGGGGAAGATCCTACCATTTTTCTGAAGCCTTTGATATTGTTTAAAGAGCGTTTTAAGCATTTTAAAGAGAGTTAAAAGGAAATGAAAGAGCAAATAGGTGATTTTCTATTGCTATTCCAAAATGGCAGGGTCATAACTTGCAAGACATTGGAAATGCAATTGCAAACAGACTTTGCTTTTCCATTTGAAATTTGGCAGTCATTGTGCGTTTGCGTAAACGAAAATGCAAATGGTAATGCGCGATTTGCAATTGCGTTTGGATTGTGTCACATATTATGCGTCCACAAATTGAAAACGCAATTGCAAATACCATTTGCAATTCCTTTTGAAAATTGTCCGCGATATCTGTTTATCACTGGGAAGTTCGGAAATAATTTTGATACCCAAATTCCCGAGATGGGCATGCCATAAACTTTAAACATATGGTGGAGGGATAGAACTACTGCTGTGGCAGGTGTGATTTTTTTACAGAGGTGGAAAGTAACGAATTACATTTACTCACGTTACTGTAATTGGGTAGTTTTTCTGTGTACTTCTACTTTTTTAAGTAGATTTAAAAATCTGTAATTTTACTTTTACTTAAGTATGTTTTGTTTGAAGTATTGTACTTCGCTACATTTTAAACCACATCCGTTACTGAGTAAAATAAATAATACAAAGGGGGGAAAAACACGATCCGGAAACGACTGCATTGAATTGAAGGGCGGGAGAACGAACACGCAAAAATCACAAAAAGGTTGAGACGGATAAGACTGACATCAGACCAGCTGAAAGCGAAACGCCGTCCTGAACCCCTGGATAGTAGGCTTTGGATATAGACAAAAAATTGCCGGGTGTTGTCCTGGAGGATATCAAATTAGCAAAAAAATGTTGATGCAAAGGAGGAAACACATAGAACATGTTCAGGAACACCATCTCTCTGTGCAGATAAAGGTATGTTTTTAACTTAAGGCCGAGGGATTTCTGTGATGCAGAGGGAATCCAGACATGACAATTTAACAGTATAACGCAGATGTCACGTAAAACACGCAAACGGATGAATGAATACATCGACGGTAGAGCTGTACAATAAATCAAATCGCGACATGGTCTGTGAATATTAAAGCTCAAAACACTGCTATATGAATATATGATCTGCTTGTTCTGTCTCTGTGTGAATGAGCAACGCCGTTTCGTCTACTAGCCTACATAGGCCTACTTAAGTAGCCTACGCGATGCTCGTATTTGGGCATTAACATTCAGTATGAACATTTCCAGAGCTGATCTGAAACCTCCTAATGAACATTTTCATCATTTTATTTGATTAAAAGCCATTATCAAATACAATCTGAAACAGATCTTCACTGAAATAGGTCCTCACTAAAACCTGTCAAAATAAACGGTTTAACTATGAAATTGTGACAGAAATATATTACTATTGTAGGCCTAGAATGCTTGTCAAAATAATAATAATAACAACAATAATAATATTACATAATTTAAACATTATTTAAGAATATATTTTTAAATCCATGGTTTAATTTAGTAAAACAGCAGCGCTTTGCCCAAAAAATTAAAGGAAAGTATTTGATTACCACCGTTTTGGTAATGTATTTGTATTAAATCATAAAAAGAAAAATTTCTTAGGACTCTATTATTCTTAAAGTTGTTAATCTAATTCATGATAATTTATTTAGTTCACTAGACATGTTTTATTGAAATTTTTATTAAAAAAAAAATGGTTTCAAGTTTGTTATAATAAAGCATTTGTTCAACCAAAAATAAAATAATTTTTCATTAATTTAATACCATTTTAACTGGAAACAATAATAACCATAATTTAATAATACAGTTTATTTATTAAATAATTAATACCATGATGCTGTGAAACTGATGTTTTCATATCGTGAAAATCTCATTCTATTACAAGGAGATCCCCCACCCCGCTGTTAAAAAAGTAACTCAGTAACTTTTAGTCTGAGTACATTTTAAATGAACTACTTTTTACTTTTACTTGAGTACATCTTTAGACCGGTACTTTTACTTGTACTTAAGTAATATTTCATTGAAGTAATAGTACTTTTACTTGAGTAGAATATTTTGTTACTCTTTCCACCTCTGATTTTTTATTAGTTTTCTACCCAAAACAGCTAGATCGTCTTGTCTTGACATTAATAGTGCATATTTACATGTACGAGTAATCATTTGAAGCGTATTGTATGTTTGATACAGAGCGAAAAGAGCCTTGAATTTGAATTTGACTGAAATTACAGAATCGTCAGAAACCGGACTATCTGGAATGTTTATATGGTCGTCAGTGCATGGGACACTACATATGATGTTTGATTTCCCCAATAAATACACCCTTAAAAATAAAGGTGCCAGGAAGAACCAAAAAGGGGTTTTCACGGTGATGCCACAGAAGAACCATTTTTGGTTCCCTGAAGAACCGTTTTGTGAAAGGTTCTTAAAAGAAAACTATTTTATAGTCTAAATTATGAACCTTTCTGCGCTACAAAGAACCTTTTGTGCAATGGAAAGGTTCTTTGGATATTAAAGGTTCTTCATGGAACCATACACCCCGCCAAAGAACCTTTTAAGAACCTTTATTTTTAAGAGTGTAGGCAAGAATAAACCTGGTGTCCTCCATGATTCCTGTTAATTCCGACAACAAAGCACTTGAAACAAGCTCGTAATCACGACTTCTAAAGTGGGAATTAGGACATTTCTGATAGCACGTGAAGGCTGCATTAAAGCTGTTATTTCTGGAAAGAAAGTGGTGTACAGATGACAACTCACAGTAAATATGAATGTAACGTTTATTAAATTATGTTTATACAGTTATGTGAACTGCAGAATTTCCATTAAAATATCCATAATGTGGCAAGTCGAGCAAACCGGCTATCTTGGACATACAAATATAACACCAAAAGTCAAAGGTTGTTTTAAGCAAACATTTAACCCAACAGCTGGGTTGAAACAACCCAATTGCTGGGTTAGTCCATTTTCAACCCAGCAATTGGGTTATTTTTAACCTAGCATTTATTAGAGTGTAAAATGACCTTTAACCACACTCCAAATCTAGGCACTTTTTGCTGGCTTTGGCATCACCAGCTTCAGCGCAATATCTACAAAGCAAGCGGGCATATAAGACAAGGGGATCCACAGGAGCTTGGCATCCCAGCCTGCACTGTAGCGTGTTCGTGGGTGGACGGCCAGCAGGGCGTGTTCCATGCAGCTGGTCACTTTACTGAGGTCCGAGTCGCATATGGCGTTCATGATCAGCCTCTGGATCTTGATGTCTGGAGAGACAAAGAGTGTCTGAATGGACTATGTTGGAGAACATAATGGAGAAAAATGGCATATATAACATACATTTATCCAAGTATTTGTCTCCGTAACTCTCTTTCACTTCAGGGGTCAGTTGGTTCCAGAGGCGATGGAGTTCTTTCTCGATTGGCTCCAAGCTGGTCACCTGCGTCTTGAAGAAACCGGGTTCGATGATGCACACGTTGACCCCAAAATTCTGGATGTCCCTCCTGAAATTACACGGAAAACATTGAAGGTAGGCGGTGTCAACACATAAAGTCAATAAATCGTTTTATCTATCAATTGAGAAGGTCCTGCAGAATACAAGATCCAGGGGGCGTGGTTGGATCCAGATCCAACTCCTCCCACTTTATATGCCGTGCTTCGTTTTGGTACTATTTCATTGTGCTGTTATGCTCTTATTATGTTATATAAATTAAGTCAGATGCCCATGTGAAGTAATTTATGTATAAAATGACAGTTTTATAATAACATTTTTATAATAATATGCATAATCAGTGGTGGAAACAGCACACTTTTCACGAGGGTAAGATTTTTTTGGTTATGTTTTGCAATAAAAGCAAACCAAATGAAAATATTCTAATAAAATACATGTTTATTGCCCACCGCTGTACGTAATTATAGGTGCACATTCATACAATGTACGAACTACAGTGTTTGTAACTAACCATTTTAAACATTATTAAAATTACTACGGTTGTTTTCCGTCAAAAGATTAACTTTCTTTTGTACACTGCAAAAAATGCTTACTTATTTAGTATTTTTGTCTCGTTTCTAGTCTAAATATCTTAAAATTCTTTAATCAAGATGCATTTACTAGATAAGTAAAATGACATAAGATATTTTTTCTTGTTTTCTCAGAAAAATAACCCAAATTAAGTGAGTTTTTACTTGAAACAAGTACAATTATCGGTCCATGGGATAAGAAAATAAGCTTGTTTCAAGATTAAAAAGACAAGATTTCAAACAGAAACAAGCTTATTTTTCTCACACCATGGACAGATAATTGTACTCGTTTCAAGCAAAAACTCACTTCATTTGGGGTTTTTTTCTCAGAAAACAAGAAAAAATATCTTATGTCATTTTACTTATATAGTAAATGCATCTTGATTTAAGAATTTTAAGATATTTAGACTAGAAACGAGACAAAAATACTAAATAAGAAAAGCATTTTTGCAGTGTATTGCAGTGCAGTAGCGCTAGAGCAACAACACGATTATGACGTGGAATCTGTCGACCAATAAAAATGCAGTGGGAGGAGTTCTGGTTCTAGCTCCGCCTCCCTGGATCTCGATCCAACTCCACCCCCTGGATCTCGTTTTCTGCAGCGCAACACGAGTAATTATGACGTGGAATCTGTCGACCAATAAAAATGCAGTGGGAGGAGTTCTGGTTCTAGCTCCGCCTCCCTGGATCTCGATCGAACCCCACCCCCTGGATCTCGTATTCTGCAGCGAGCGCCTACTGGATCAATTGGCTATGGTTCCATCCAAAGGTGCAAAAAAGGAACATTGAATACAACTTTTGGGAATAAAGCACCATTTTATGTGTTCAAGAGAACAAAATCATCACTTCACTGGAATTTGACACAAAATATACGTAATGAAAAACCCATTATACCCCAAAATGTTGATGACAGACTTTGACCAAACCAACATTTGAGATGCTGTGCAATGGAATGGGTCCATTTTTTGTTGTGCATTGAATGATTTATTCATTAAAGGGTTAGTTCACCCAAAAATGTAAATTGTGTCATTAATGCCTGAGCCTCATGTGGTTGGACACCCGTCAGACCTCCGTTCATCTTCAGACACAAATGAAGATATTTTAGTGTAAATCTGATGCTCTGAAAGGCCTCCATTGGCTCAACTTTACACTCTCAAGACCCTTAAAAGACACTAAAGACTAAAGTTACAAAGTCCATCTCACTACAGCGGCTCTACAATAACTTTATGAAGACGAGAATAGTTTCTGTGCGCAAAAAAACCCTAAATAACGACTTATATAGTGATGACGATTTCAAAACACGGCCTCATGAAGCTTCGAAGCGTTATGAATCAGTGAGTCGATTCAGCGGTTTGAATCGCCAAATTTCAGCAGTTTGGGGGTTTGACACGCGATCCGAATCATGATTCGACTCACTGATTCATAATGCTCCAAACCGCTGAATCGACTCACTGATTCATAACGCTCCAAACCGCTGAATCGACTCACTGATTCATAACGCTCCAAACCGCTGAATCGACTCACTGATTCATAACGCTCCAAACCGCTGAATCGACTCACTGATTCATAACGCTCCAAACCGCTGAATCGACTCACTGATTCATAACGCTCCAAACCGCTGAATCGACTCACTGATTCATAACGCTCCAAACCGCTGAATCGACTCACTGATTCATAATGCTCCAAACCGCTGAATCGACTCACTGATTCATAACGCTCCAAACCGCTGAATCGACTCACTGATTCATAACGCTCCAAACTGCTGAATCGACTCACTGATTCATAACGCTCTGAACCGCTGATTCGACTCACTGATTCATAACGCTCCAAACCGCTGAATCGACTCACTGATTCATAACGCTCCAAACTGCTGAATCGACTCACTGATTCATAACGCTCCAAACCGCTGAATCGACTCACTGACTCATAACGCTTCGAAGCTTCATGATGCCGTGTTTTGAAATTGTCATCACTATATAAGTCGTTATTTAGGGTTTTTTTGCGCACAGAAACTATTCTCGTCTTCATAAAGTTATTGTAGAGCCGCTGTAGTGAGATGGACTTTGTAACTTTAGTCTTTAGTGTCTTTTAAGGGTCTTGAGAGTGTAAAGTTGAGCCAATGGAGGCCTTTCAGAGCATCAGATTTACACTAAAATATCTTCATTTGTGTCTGAAGATGAACGGAGGTCTGACGGGTGTCCAACCACATGAGGCTCAGTCATTAATCACACAATTTACATTTTTGGGTGAACAAACCCTTTAAAAATGTTTCTATCATACTTTATGTGCATATTTTCCACCTCAATTGAGTGTTTTTTCACGTGATTTGCATAAAAATGGTCTTTTGAATACCTGAGACAGTCGGAGAAGCCCTCCACCGCGAACTTCGAGATGCAATAACCGCCGCCATTAGCTGCCACTCGACCCAACACTGATGCCACGTTCACCACTCGACCACGGGCCTTTTTCACAAGAGGGAAGAAGCTCATGGTCATCTCGATCACGCCAGTCATGTTGACTTTGAGCGTGCTTTCAAAGTCCTCGATTTTCATCCACTCAGATGGTCCCATTGGAAGGGAACGTCCGGCGTTGTTCACCAAACCCCAGAGTCCTAGAAAGTCAAGAACAACATGTCAAAAACCTAAAACCTTTATTTCGTAGTCTCACCTGAGACGCACCTTTATCTCCAACTTCGTTTTTGGTCCATTCCACAGCCTTCTGAATGCTGGCCGTGCTGGTCACGTCCAAGATGCAGGTCTTCAGGAAAGGTCCGGTCGCCCTCTTCAGATCATCCGCGCCCTTTTCCGTCAGACACCCGGCTAGCACGCGGAAACCACGCTTGTCCAGACGCTTGCACAGTAGATGTCCGAAACCAGAGTCACAACCGGTCACAAAGACGTGCTTCTCTGAGACCCTGGAAATCTCAAGGTTGTCCCGGTAGAACCACACCAGAACCCACAACAGCACAAACGCTCCCAAGCCGCACGTCCAAGAACAATCAGTACTGCGGGGACCAAAATGCATAATAGTTCTGTTGGTTTATTTGCTTGTGTGTTGATAGTATTGCAGTCAGACACGTTCTTACCTCAAGGACTCAAACATCGTTTCTGCCTCCTGAGGGATTCTGTGGAGATGTTTTGTAAACAATTGCTTTTTGGGAGAACGCCAATGACGTAAAAGAGAGAAGAAAAAATGCAGGTGTAATTAGTGCAGCTTCATCTCCTGTTAGTGGGGGGGGTACAGTGGCGCAAAAAAAGTGTGTATGTGCTATATGCGGCGCATAGTGTGAAAAAAATCTTTTTTTGTGGTATTTTCTATATGTAGCTGCTGTTGTGCGTTTCTAAATAATTTCTGTATTTTCTCAATATTATATAACATTTTAGAGGACTAACAGGCTAGAGTAGGCGCCCTCATAAGATTCCATAATTCCGGTGGCAAGCCAAAAAGTGTTCATATACGCTTGGGCGGGCGTCTGATTGCGCACTGACGCGCCAAAAGCGTGCGATTTGACAGCAAAACGCGCGTCCTTACCACAAAAATGTGCGTTCTTATAAGGTGCGCTTTGGGGTCAAGGAAAACGCGCATTTCTGATGCGGGTTTTTATATCAAAGCGCACGTCCTCGATTTGCTATTTAAAAAACCGACGCGGGTTTTCCGTGACCCCAGAGAACGTGAGAATGTGCGCTTATATGGTAAATCCAGGCTATGAGTCGGACAAAACGCACACTTTTAACGTGTAGGATAAACAGGTAAACCAAACAGCCAGTGCAAACTTGTGTTTGAAGTATCCAAACAGACTAAAGAACGCGCTCTTTCCTTGGTGTTCTCAAAATTGCATGCTTACTTTTTAGGGCACACCTCTTATAAAGTAAAGTTACAGATTGTTGACCATCTTTTTAAGTCATTACACTATTTACCACGATACACTATGGCTGTTATAAGAATGAAATTAAATCAGTATCAACAAAATCCATCTTACCATTTATTAAAATCCACTTACACTGTAATTACAATTGCCTAAATAATATCATGAGATTTTTAGATTTATGTTCTAAATATGATATTTTAATTATAGAAATATGAAATTATTCCAGGCTTATGAATCTATAGAGACTGTTCAAAAACTGTGAATTATTCGAGAACGAAACCTATACTTTGTTTGAATCTATTTTTGTTGGAAAAATAGAGCGAAACTGTAAAAAATGACAACTTGTTCTTTATTGAACTGTTGTATAAAATTAATATTTCATTTTGCAGTTGTGCTGATATAGGCTACTCTGGAAAATAGCACTCTTGCTTGTATGATATTGCTTAACTCCTAATTTCCTCTTTAATTACTTTCAAACGAATGTTTATTTTTATGTTCGTTATTAGCCTATTAATAACTATTTGTTATTGGGGGGGGGCAAAATTGTTGCTGCATACCCCTCTGGCACTGGGTAGTTGCGCCCCTGGTGGGGTATATTCGGCAGCAAGTGAACATTTTGTCCTGAGTTGATGTGTTAAAAGCAGGAAAAATGGGCAAGCGTAAGGATTTGAGCGAGTTTGACAAGGGCCAGATTGTGATGCACAAATGCTTCAGGAATGGTTTGAGGCGTTGACTTGGCCTCCAAATTCCCCAGATCTCAATCCAATCGAGCACCTGTGGGATGAGCTGAACAAACAAGGCCCGCCTCGCAAATTACAGGACTTAAAGGATCTGCTGCTAAAATCTTGGTGCCAGATACCACAGCACACCTTCAGGGGTCTAGAGGAGTCCATGCCTCGACGGGTCAATATTACACTCTAAAAAAAAAGGTTCTTCACGGGTTCTTCAGCGGTTCTTCAGAGGTTCTTCACGGGTTCTTCAGCGGTTCTTCAGAGGTTCTTCACGGGTTCTTCACGGGTTCTTCAGAGGTTCTTCACGGGTTCTTCAGCGGTTCTTCAGAGGTTCTTCACGGGTTCTTCACGGGTTCTTCAGAGGTTCTTCACGGGTTCTTCAGAGGTTCTTCACGGGTTCTTCAGCGGTTCTTCAGAGGTTCTTCAGGGGTTCTTCAGAGGTTCTTCACGGGTTCTTCAGCGGTTCTTCAGGGGTTCTTCAGAGGTTCTTGACGGGTTCTTCAGGGGTTCTTCACGGGTTCTTCAGGGGTTCTTCACGGGTTCTTCAAGGGTTCTTCACGGGTTCTTCAGAGGTTCTTCACGGGTTCTTCAGAGGTTCTTCAGAGGTTCTTGACGGGTTCTTCAGGGGTTCTTCACGGGTTCTTCAGAGGTTCTTCACGGGTTCTTCAGAGGTTCTTCAGAGGTTCTTGACGGGTTCTTCAGGGGTTCTTCACGGGTTCTTCAGAGGTTCTTCACGGGTTCTTCACGGGTTCTTCAGAGGTTCTTCAGCGGTTCTTCAGTGGTTCTTCAGCGGTTCTTCAGAGGTTCTTGACGGGTTCTTCAGGGGTTCTTCACGGGTTCTTCAGGGGTTCTTCACGGGTTCTTCAGAGGTTCTTCACGGGTTCTTCAGAGGTTCTTCAGAGGTTCTTGACGGGTTCTTCAGGGGTTCTTCACGGGTTCTTCAGAGGTTCTTCACGGGTTCTTCAGAGGTTCTTCAGAGGTTCTTGACGGGTTCTTCACGGGTTCTTCAGAGGTTCTTCAGCGGTTCTTCAGAGGTTCTTCAGCGGTTCTTCAGCGGTTCTTCAGAGGTTCTTCAGAGGTTCTTGACGGGTTCTTCAGGGGTTCTTCACGGGTTCTTCAGAGGTTCTTCACGGGTTCTTCAGAGGTTCTTCAGCGGTTCTTCAGAGGTTCTTCACGGGTTCTTCAGAGGTTCTTCAGCGGTTCTTCATTGGTTCTTCACGGGTTCTTCAGAGGTTCTTCACAGGTTCTTCAGCTGTTCTTCAGAGGTGCTATATAGCACCTTAGTCAAAGAACCGGTGAAGAACCCGTGAAGAACCTCTGAAGATCCGCTGAAGAACCTCTGAAGAACCCGTCAAGAACCTCTGAAGAACCGCTGAAGAACCTCTGAAGCACCAAAATTGGTGCTATATAGCACTAAAAAGGTTCCCCTATGATTACGAGCCAAGAACCATTTTTGGTGCCATATAGAACCTTTTTTTTTTAGAGTGTAGCAATAATGTGATGCCAGATTTTATAAGAACTGCTCAAATAAAATATTCTGTTTCTAAAATGTTCAAAATATAATCTCATCACATCCACATCCTCCTTTATCAACTGTTGATTCGTTTGCTCATAAAGCGTCAAACCACCAATCAATGAATGTATATCTGAGCACAAATTAGTTTGAGCTGATTAACTCTTTTAAATAGTAAGGCTTGTATGCTAAAATGGCGCAACATGGAGGATTGTTGAACTTTATTGACTCGTGACACGTTTCTCAGAGCACATGAGAAATCTTGAGCTAAGGCTCTTATGAAACAAAGGCAGACTTTGGAGTCAGTGTAGAGGTTTAGAGAATCCTGAGACTGGTTTTGTACGGGAAAAACGGAAAATCCAGCTCCACAGAAGCACTTTAAGCTCCTCACAATGCAAAACCTGTTAGCTTCAGGGGCTAATTAGTAAAGAGAGACGTTGAGGGTTCATATGCGTAACCAAGAGGACAAAACCAACCATAGAGAAGACTTGAGCTTCTATCTGCGCTACAGGTTTGAGAAAAGTACACTAATCAATCATCAAACACGACTTTTATCAAAGGCAGTTGTTAATAAATTTAAATGTGCTTTCCGATATTTGCACACAATATTATGAAACGTTAATTATTTAAATCAATCATACCATAGTCCCATTTAGAAACAGCATAAATCATGACATTATATATGATAATTACTCCAATTAACCTGATTAATAATTCAAAATGAACTTTCTTTGGTAACAAAAAATGTCTGTAATTGTAAGAGAATCTGAAGAAAATTACACACGAATACCTAATTCACATTTAAATAAATGCTATTCACATCTGATTGTTAAAAACATATCATTTGAGGAAAAATGAAGGAACTCTATCAGTTGTCGGACTTACCTTTTCCCTTCTTGGCCGCGTTCGGTGAATGATCTGAAGTGGGTCTGCGCCTGAGATTTATCCCCAAAGCTGATCCTCTAAGACAGGGCCACAATTTCTAATCTCCAATCTCAGTGTATTGCTGTTTGGCCGTTTTTGTGTGCTTGTGTAAATGTGATCCCTAAATAGCTGGGCTGGGAGGAATTTCTTAAGGAGAATCATGCCAATTTGAATTATTTTTAGGTTGATCAAATTTAGTTTGACAGGACATTTCAAGCAATGACAGGAGCGTCCATTGATGTGACATTTTTGTCTGCAACAGCTTTAACTATTTCTATTTTTGGTCAAATTATTACAGATGATGTTTTTAAGACCTTGGATCAGTTAAAAGGATAGTTCACCCAAAAATGAAAATCCTGTCATCATTTACTCAACCTCAAGTTGTTCCAAACCTGTATGAGTTTCTTTCATGTGCTGAACACAAAAGAAGACTTCCATAGTGTTTTTTCCCCCCTTACTATAGAAATCATTGACATTCTTCAAAATATCTTCTTTTGTGTTCAGCAGAAGAAACTCATACCGGTTTGGAACAACTTGAGGTTGAGTAAATGATGACAGGATTTTCATTTTTGGGTGAACTATCCATTTAAGAGAATACATTTGTACTTAAAAAATAATAATAATAATTAAAGCTGCACGCAGCGATGAAAGCGCCTTCGCACCCTGTCACCTCAAACACATGCATTTAAGCGGTTAAATATAGAAGAAATATGGCAAATACAGCTTTCCTGTAGCTCAGACAGTAGAGCGTGGCGCTAGCAACACCAAGGTCATGGGTTCGATTCCCGGGGAAAGCAAGAACTGACAAAATGTAAAATGTGTACCTTGAATGCAATGTAAGTCGCTTTGGATAAATGCATGGAAATGGAAGTCATTTTTATGTGCCACACTTCCTGTTGCCCGCAGGTGGCACTTCGACTATAACTGAATATTGGCATGTAGAGTCTTCAGGTCAGGACTATTATCAAACATGTGAAGTTTGGCGCAGATCGGATATTGTATACCTGAATCTTTTATGGCGAAACATCAAACTTTGTGAGTCCGCCACGGACACGCCCTTCAGCGAAAACTCAAGATCTTCACAGTTTAACATCACAACGGCCTTTAGATTAGACTGACCAAATATGATGCTGATCTGATTAAATCTCTAGGAGGAGGAGTTAAAGTAAAACGCCTGGAAATGGCAAAATTAGCTAAAATCTTGCAAAGAAAATTCTAAATATCTCACTTCCTGTTGGTTTTCAGATTTTGCACTAAGAGACTTTTATGTAGGTATTGGGCTGTTACATGTGTGTACCAAATTTCATACCTGTACGTGAAACTTAGCGGGAGGGGCACTTCTTTGAAATTTTGTAGGTGGCGCTATTGAGCCATTTTGCCGCGCCTAATTCTGAAGCCCATATCAGACATACATGTTCAGCACTTCTGACGCGTGTGCAAAGCTTCATGAGTTATCGAGCATGTTTAGGCCCTCAAACATGTGATTCATTTCTGAGAAGATTAATAATAGACCAAGCTATTACAATAGAGTCACCATCAGTGCTCGGGCCCTAATAATACATAATATATACATTAATATAAATATAAAAATATATTTTGTGATTTTTTAAAAATATAAATCTAACTATTTAACAGCAAAAAATAGATTTGCTGAGAAATATTATTAAAAATGCACACATAGCCGTTCGAAAGTTTTACCAACTTACAAAGGCTGCATTTATTTAATTAAAAATACAATAAAAAGCTGTAATATTGTGAAATATTATTAAAATGTAAAGCAGCGGTTCTCTATGTGAATATATAGTAAAGTGTCATTTATTCCTGAGATCAAAGCTGAATTTATCATCATTACTCCAGTCTTCACTAATCATTCTCATATGAAGATCTGATGATCAACACACATTTATGATTATTATCAGTGTTGAAAACTGTTTTTTCTAGGATTATTTGATTAATAAAAGCTCAAAAGAACTGTATTGAAATAGAAAGCTTTTGCAACATTACGCATTACCGTAAAAAAGAAAAGAAATTAATACTTTTATTCATCAAGGACGCATTAAATTGATCAAAAGTGACAGTACAGACATTTATAATGTTTCAAAAGCTTCATATTTCAGATAAATGCTGTTCTTTTGAACTTTATATTCATTAAATAATCCTGAAAAAAACACTGATAATAATCATAAATGTGTCTTGAGCTCGAATCATCATATTAGAATGATTTCTGAAGGATCATGTGATGATAAATTCAGCTTTGAATCACAGAAATAAATTGCACTTTATAATATATCCACAGATTTTAAATTGTAATATTTCACTGTTTATTTTGTATTTTTAATCAAATAAATGCAGCCCCAGTGAGCAGAAGAGACGTCTTCTAAAAACATTAATAAACGTACAGATCTCCAACTTTTGAACAGTCGTGTATATGTTTTTTTTTTTTTTTTTTACATTTTTTATATTTACATGCCTAAAAAAAATCATAATAAAAATGTATTTGAGGACCTACACAAGATGAAATACAGTCCCAAATATGTCAAATCTGGACTTAAAAACAGCCACACTTTGCTCTAATGTTTCTCAGTTGTACTTTTACTCTCCTTATGTAAATAAAGTTAATCCTGTGAGGCTGTGGAAATGTGGATTATAGCGTCACTGCGTGGCAGCTTAAAACGGGAAAAATGAGCAAAATCCCACTAAAACCTATCAAATCTATTTTAGCTCACGGTTACGCCTATAAAACAACAGGCCAGGTTTGTACTACACTCTAAAAAAATGGTGCTATATAGCACTAAAAGTCGTAATCATAGGGGAACCACTTTTGGTACTATATAGCACCGCTACCATATACAGAACCTGTTAAGATATGGTGCTATATAGCACTAAAAGTGGTGGCTCGTACTCATAGGGGAACCACTTTTGGTGCTATAGCATCTTAACAGGTAATGGTAATCATTGTTTTAGACGGTTGTAACGATGCATATTTGATCTCCTGAACTTGAATGAGCTCCTGCAACTGCAATAGAGGAGCAGACATTTCAAAATAAGAGTCCTGGTGTATTTCCAGCGTGTTTATCATTAAAAGTCACGCATTATATATTCGTTTTTGATTACACAATAAACTGTGTTTAATTTAATTCCCATTTAATTCATAGTCAGGAGGAAAGAGCAGTATTAGACACATATTCAATAAAGTATCAGGGTTATAATAGTTCACTAAAACCATTAAAAAAATCTTCTTTAATTGAAATTAAATAAATATTAACTGAAATTTAAAAAATAAATAAACAAACTTATTTGAAGCTTTAGCTTAACCTAATATGGCCTACTGACTAAAACAAATACAAAGTTATAAAAAACTATATAGATGTTTTTAAAAAAGTGAATTGAGCTCTTTCGTGTATTTTTAATGTCAAAAACAAAATTATGTCAAAATGTCAGTTCGAGTGACAGTCGGTTATGTGACGCTTAAATGCTTAATGTATTACAATTGAACTAAACTCATTAGATTTTAGGAGACTAACACTAGACTAAAACTAGAAACAATTCAGGCGACTAAAACTAAATCAAAATTTGCTTTATAGTACCTCAGTCATCCAAAAAAACAACAACCAGAAGAACCAGTGAAGCACCAAGATTCAGCACTTAAAGTGGTTCCCCTGTGATTATGACTTTAGTTCTATATAGCATCATTTTTTTGGAGCGTATGTTCCTCACTGAGGCTGAAGTGAAAAGCAGGGAAGCAAATCTGAACACTGGGTTAAATGTGACCTTAAAGGGTTAGTTCACCCAAAACTGTAAATTGTGTGATTAATGACTGAGCCTCATGTGGTTGGACACCCGTCAGACCTCCGTTCATCTTCAGACACAAATGAAGATATTTTAGTGTAAATCTGATGCTGAGAAAGGCCTCCATTGACTCAACTTTACACTCTCAAGACCCTTAAAAGACACTAAAGACTAAAGTTACAAAGTCCATCTCACTACAGCGGCTCTACAATAACTTTATGAAGACGAGAATAGTTTCTGTGCGCAAAAAAACCCTAAATAACGACTTATATAGTGATGACGATTTCAAAACACGGCCTCATGATGCTTCGAAGCGTTATGAATCAGTGAGTCGATTCAGCAGTTCAGAGTGTTATGAATCAGTGAGTCGATTCAGCGTTTCGGAGCGTTATGAATCAGTGAGTCGATTCAGCGTTTCGGAGCGTTATGAATCAGTGAGTCGATTCAGCGTTTGGAGCGTTATGAATCAGTGAGTCGATTCAGCGTTTGGAGCGTTATGAATCAGTGAGTCGATTCAGCGTTTGGAGCGTTATGAATCAGTGAGTCGATTCAGCGTTATGAGCGTTATGAATCAGTGAGTCGATTCAGCGGTTTGGAGCGTAATGAATCATTGAGTCGATTCAGCGGTTTGGAGCGTTATGAATCAGTGAGTCGATTCAGCGGTTTGGAGCGTTATGAATCAGTGAGTCGATTCAGCGTTTCGGAGCGTTATGAATCAGTGAGTCGATTCAGCGGTTCAGAGCGTTATGAATCAGTGAGTCGATTCAGCGTTTGGAGCGTTATGAATCAGTGAGTCGATTCAGCGGTTTGGAGCGTTATGAATCAGTGAGTCGATTCAGCGGTTTGGAGCGTTATGAATCAGTGAGTCGATTCAGCGGTTTGGAGCGTTATGAATCAGTGAGTCGATTCAGCGGTTCGGAGCGTAATGAATCAGTGAGTCGATTCAGCGGTTCAGAGCGTTATGAATCAGTGAGTCGATTCAGCGGTATTCAGCGGTTTGGAGCGTTATGAATCAGTGAGTCGATTCAGCGTTTCGGAGCGTTATGAATCAGTGAGTCGATTCAGCGGTTCAGAGCGTTATGAATCAGTGAGTCGATTCAGCGTTTCGGAGCGTTATGAATCAGTGAGTCGATTCAGCAGTTCGGAGCGTTATGAATCAGTGAGTCGATTCAGCGGTTTGGAGCGTTATGAATCAGTGAGTCGATTCAGCGGTTTGGAGCGTTATGAATCAGTGAGTCGATTCAGCGGTTTGGAGCGTTATGAATCAGTGAGTCGATTCAGCGGTTCAGAGCGTTATGAATCAGTGAGTCGATTCAGCGGTTTGGAGCATTATGAATCAGTGAGTCGATTCAGCGGTTTGGAGCATTATGAATCAGTGAGTCGATTCAGCGGTTCAGAGCGTTATGAATCAGTGAGTCGATTCAGCGGTTTGGAGCATTATGAATCAGTGAGTCGATTCAGCGGTTTGGAGCATTATGAATCAGTGAGTCGATTCAGCGGTTTGGAGCGTTATGAATCAGTGAGTCGATTCAGCGGTTTGGATCGCCAAAGTCACGTGATTTCAGCAGTTTGGTGGTTTGACACGCGATCTGAATCATGATTCAACTCACTGATTCATAACGCTCTGAACTGCTGAATCGACTCACTGATTCATAACACTTCGAAGCTTCATGAGGCCGTGTTTTGAAATCGTCATCACTATATAAGTCGTTATTTAGGGTTTTTTTGCGCACAGAAACTATTCTCGTCTTCATAAAGTTATTGTAGAGCCGCTGTAGTGAGATGGACTTTGTAACTTTAGTCTTTAGTGTCTTTTAAGGGTCTTGAGAGTGTAAAGTTGAGCCAATGGAGGCCTTTCAGAGCATCAGATTTACACTAAAATATCTTCATTTGTGTCTGAAGATGAACGGAGGTCTGACGGGTGTCCAACCACATGAGGCTCAGTCATTAATGACACAATTTACATTTTTGGCTGAACTAACCCTTTAAAAGCAATAACATGCTCCAGAAATATACACGTATTTGTTTTATTACACAAGCACATTATATTATACAAAACAAAAATAAAATAAAAACAGCTGCTGAAGCAGTTCTTCAGTGTAATCCAGGACACACACACTGGTCTGAGATCAGTGTCCTGAGGGCTGAGCCGGGCCCTTCTGCACATACTCCAGAGCGCTGGCGATCGTCCTCATGTCCATCTCGATGCTTCGCGCCCAGTTCTCCACGTCTCCGATCTCCTGCAGAAGAAGAATCGCTCATGAAGCTTCACAGAATCTGACTCGCTCAGCGCGTGAAGAAGTGTGTGAACCGCTCGCAGGATCTGCGGAAAGGGGAATCATTGAACTAAATAAGAGGGATCATGTTATTTTTTATTTAGTGCTGTCCTGAATAAGATATTTTACATAGAAAATTGTTTACATATAGTCCACAAGACTAAAAAAAATAGCTGAATTTATTACAATAACCCTGATGAAAAGTTTCTGAACCATTGATTCTCAGAGCTGTGTGTGTGTGTGTGTGTGTGCTGTGTGTGTGAGAGTGTGTGTGTGTGTGTGTGTCGTTCCCTGATGATCCACGGCTGTGTGTGTGTGTGTGTGTGTGTGTCGTTCCCTGATGATCCACGGCTGTGTGTGTGTGTGTCGTTCCCTGATGATCCACGGCTGTGTGTGTGTGTGTGTGTGTGTGTGGTTCCCTGATGATCCACGGCTGTGTGTGTGTGTGTGTGTCGTTCCCTGATGATCCACGGCTGTGTGTGTGTGTGTGTGTGTCGTTCCCTGATGATCCACGGCTGTGTGTGTGTGTGTGTGTCGTTCCCTGATGATCCACGGCTGTGTGTGTGTGTGTGTCGTTCCCTGATGATCCATGGCTGTGTGTGTGTGTGTGTGTGTGTGTCGTTCCCTGATGATCCACGGCTGTGTGTGTGTGTGTGTGTCGTTCCCTGATGATCCATGGCTGTGTGTGTGTGTGTGTGTGTCGTTCCCTGATGATCCACGGCTGTGTGTGTGTGTGTCGTTCCCTGATGATCCATGGCTGTGTGTGTGTGTGTATGTCGTTCCCTGATGATCCACGGCTGTGTGTGTGTGTGTGTGTGTGTGTCGTTCCCTGATGATCCACGGCTGTGTGTGTGTGTGTGTGTCGTTCCCTGATGATCCATGGCTGTGTGTGTGTGTGTGTGTCGTTCCCTGATGATCCACGGCTGTGTGTGTGTGTGTGTGTGTGTGTGTGTCGTTCCCTGATGATCCACGGCTGTGTGTGTGTGTGTGTGTCGTTCCCTGATGATCCACGGCTGTGTGTGTGTGTGTGTGTGTGTGTGTGTGTGTGATGGTTGTTTTCGAGTCTCTTGTTTGTCCTGAGCAGTTAAACTGCCCAATGTTCTTCAGAAAAATCCTCCAGCACATTCGTCATATTTCATTAGACCCGGGGGGTGAAAACTTCTGAACAGGATGAAGATGTCCAAATTTTTCTTATTTTGTTTTAATATAATTTTTTTCCCATCTAGTACTGCCCTTCAGAAGCAACAGAAGATACTTGCATGCACACACACACACACACACACACACACACACACACACACACACACACAGCCGTGGATCATCCAGGGAACGACACACACACACAGCACACACACACACACACACAGCCGTGGATCATCAGGAACGACACACACACACACACACACACACACACACACACACACACACACACACACACACACACACACACACACACACACACACACAGCCGTGGATCATCAGGAACGACACACACACACACACACACACACACACACACACAGCTCTGAGAATCAATGATTCAGAAACTTTTCATCAGGGTTATTGTAATAAATTCAGCTATTTTTTTTAGTCTTGTGGATTATATGTAAACAATTTTCTATGTGAAATATCTTATTCAGGACAGCACTAAATAAAAAATAACATGATCCCTCTTATTTAGTTCAAATGATTCCCCTTTCCGCAGATCCTGCGAGCGGTTCACACACTTCTTCACGCCGCTGTATATAAAGGCGCTGTACCTTTAAGGCCTGGTTGAAGTTCTCCACCATGCTGATCCACTGGGCCGTCTGCTTGGAGAACTGTCCGGCCTGGACCTGCAGCGTCTTCACCTCGTGGTCCAGCTTGCGCTGATTGACGTAGGCCTGAGCCACCCTGAGCAGATTCTCATATTAGCGTCTTAAAGTGGGCTCGGTATTCACACACATTTCACAATTCCATTCCGATTCCATATCATTATCGTGGATCAGGGTTCCCACTCTTTCAGCAGCCATTTTCCAGCACTTTTCCAGGACATTTTCAATTTTACTACGGCGGGAATAAAAGACAAGGATCACGCCAAATATTGCTTTCTAAATCACGCCAAATATTGCTTTCTAAATCATGCCAAATATTGCTTTCTAAATCATGCCAAATATTGCTTTCTAAATCACGCCAAATATTGCTTTCTAAATCACGCCAAATATTGCTTTCTAAATCACGCCAAATATTGCTTTCTAAATCACGCCAAATATTGCTTTCTAAATCATGCCAAATATTGCTTTCTAAATCACGCCAAATATTGCTTTCTAAATCACGCCAAATATTGCTTTCTAAATCATGCCAAATATTGCTTTCTAAATCACGCCAAATATTGCTTTCTAAATCACGCCAAATATTGCTTTCTAAATCACGCCAAATATTGCTTTCTAAATCACGCCAAATATTGCTTTCTAAATCATGCCAAATATTGCTTTCTAAATCACGCCAAATATTGCTTTCTAAATCACGCCAAATATTGCTTTCTAAATCACGCCAAATATTGCTTTCTAAATCACGCCAAATATTGCTTTCTAAATCACGCCAAATATTGCTTTCTAAATCATGCCAAATATTGCTTTCTAAATCACGCCAAATATTGCTTTGTAAATCACGCCAAATATTGCTTTCTAAATCATGCCAAATATTGCTTTCTAAATCACGCCAAATATTGCTTTCTAAATCATGCCAAATATTGCTTTCTAAATCATGCCAAATATTGCTTTCTAAATCATGCCAAATATTGCTTTCTAAATCACGCCAAATATTGCTTTCTAAATCACGCCAAATATTGCTTTCTAAATCATGCCAAATATTGCTTTCTAAATCATGCCAAATATTGCTTTCTAAATCACGCCAAATATTGCTTTCTAAATCACGCCAAATATTGCTTTCTAAATCACGCCAAATATTGCTTTCTAAATCACGCCAAATATTGCTTTCTAAATCATGCCAAATATTGCTTTCTAAATCATGCCAAATATTGCTTTCTAAATCACGCCAAATATTGCTTTCTAAATCACGCCAAATATTGCTTTCTAAATCATGCCAAATATTGCTTTCTAAATCACGCCAAATATTGCTTTCTAAATCACGCCAAATATTGCTTTCTAAATCACGCCAAATATTGCTTTCTAAATCATGCCAAATATTGCTTTCTAAATCATGCCAAATATTGCTTTCTAAATCACGCCAAATATTGCTTTCTAAATCACGCCAAATATTGCTTTCTAAATCATGCCAAATATTGCTTTCTAAATCATGCCAAATATTGCTTTCTAAATCACGCCAAATATTGCTTTCTAAATCACGCCAAATATTGCTGTCTAAATCATGCCAAATATTGCTTTCTAAATCACGCCAAATATTGCTTTCTAAATCACGCCAAATATTGCTTTCTAAATCACGCCAAATATTGCTTTCTAAATCACGCCAAATATTGCTTTCTAAATCATGCCAAATATTGCTTTCTAAATCACGCCAAATATTGCTTTCTAAATCACGCCAAATATTGCTTTCTAAATCACGCCAAATATTGCTTTCTAAATCATGCCAAATATTGCTTTCTAAATCACGCCAAATATTGCTTTCTAAATCACGCCAAATATTGCTTTCTAAATCACGCCAAATATTGCTTTCTAAATCACGCCAAATATTGCTTTCTAAATCATGCCAAATATTGCTTTCTAAATCATGCCAAATATTGCTTTCTAAATCATGCCAAATATTGCTTTCTAAATCACGCCAAATATTGCTTTCTAAATCACGCCAAATATTGCTTTCTAAATCACGCCAAATATTGCTTTCTAAATCATGCCAAATATTGCTTTCTAAATCATGCCAAATATTGCTTTCTAAATCACACCAAATATTGCTTTCTAAATCACGCCAAATATTGCTTTCTAAATCATGCCAAATATTGCTTTCTAAATCACGCCAAATATTGCTTTCTAAATCACGCCAAATATTGCTTTCTAAATCACGCCAAATATTGCTTTCTAAATCATGCCAAATATTGCTTTCTAAATCATGCCAAATATTGCTTTCTAAATCACGCCAAATATTGCTTTCTAAATCACGCCAAATATTGCTTTCTAAATCACGCCAAATATTGCTTTCTCAATCACGCCAAATATTGCTTTCTAAATCACGCCAAATATTGCTTTCTAAATCACGCCAAATATTGCTTTCTAAATCACGCCAAATATTGCTTTCTAAATCACGCCAAATATTGCTTTCTAAATCATGCCAAATATTGCTTTCTAAATCACGCCAAATATTGCTTTCTAAATCATGCCAAATATTGCTTTCTAAATCATGCCAAATATTGCTTTCTAAGTCTTTAAAAGCCGTCCAGTTTATTGCCATTACTTAACAATCCAGCATTTTTCAATATGAGCTCTTAATCATACATTATGACTATGGAAGCTTGTTTACACCACAGAATAGAAAGAAAAGGTAATTGAGACTTTTAATCTCGCTATTCTGACTTTCTCGCAATTGCGAGTTTACATATTTGTGATATAAACGCGAAAATTGTCGCAATTCTTTTTTCCTCAGAATTGGACTTTATAACTTGCAATTGCAGTTTAGATCTCACAATTCTGAGAAAAGAAGTCAGAAGTGCAAGATATAAACTCGCAACTGCGCAAAAAAGTCAACTGTGAAGAAAAGACTTGCGAGTTTATATCACGCAATTCTGACTTTATAACACACAAATGTGACTTTATATCAAAATGATGTGATTAGGGAGCAGCTTACGAGTTAACATTCACTGCATACATTTGAGCAGTTATAGCATTAGCATTAGCTAACACAAGACTAAACATCATTATTCAAAATACTACATCAAACTCAGCGTTCCTGAACATGTGCTTTCTGCAACTAGCGCTAATTGTTTGGGCCAGCGATAAACTCTTTATACTCGGCTAGAGAAATAACTTTTTTTAAAGAATTTTCCCAGACAACAACAAGATTTTCCAGGACATTTTACATTTTCTCTAATTTTCCATGTGTTTTCCAGGACGAGTGCGAACCCTGAAAACCGATCTCTGAACTAATGCTGTAAACTGGGAGTCAGTGTAGCTTCCTAGAAAATTAACTCATTTGTATACAAACACTTAAATGTTCACATCAGAAGGCCTTTATTTACACCCTGGAGCCGTCTGGATTACTTTTATGCTGGATGTGCATTTTGGAGCTGTTAAAGGTGCAGTATGTAAGTTTTTTCCCCCAGTATAATATCCAAACACCACTAGGCCAGCAGTGAGTACTCAATATCCCAAATGTGTCCGATTATTTGTAAATGGGGAGATGCTATTTTAGTGTGAGGGCGTGGCCTGTCGATGACATCATATCCGCGTTGGTTTGCAGTTTTATTCTGCTTCAGACTACAGTAACGTTAATAATCACATCATCAACATGATTTCTGCCCGAGTCCTATCCCTATCAGTGTTCATTTTGACAGCAAATTTTGATTTAGCTTTAGTCATATTTTAGTCGCCTAAATTGTTTTTAGTTTTAGTCTAGTTTTAGTCTCCTAAAATCTAATGAGTTTAGTTCAATTGTAATACATTAAGCATTTAAGCGTCACATAACCGACTGACACTCGAACTGACATTTTGACATCATTTTGTTTTTGATATTAAAAATACACGAAAGAGCTCAATTCACTTTTTTAAAAACATCTATATAGTTTGTATAACGTTGTGTTTCTGCTTTAGTCAGTAGGCCATATCAGGTTCAGCTAAAGCTTCAAATGTATTTTTTCAAATTCAGTTAACATTTATTTAATTTCAAGTAATGAAGATTTTTTTAATGGTTTAGTGAACTATTATAACCCTGATACTTTATTGAATATGTGTCTAATACTGCTCTTTCCTCCTGACTATGAATTAAATGGGAATTAAATTAAACACAGTTTATTGTGTAATCAAAAACGAATATATAATGCGTGACTTTTAATGATAAACAAGCTGGAAATACATTAGGACTCTTATTTTGAAATGTCTGCGCCTCTATTGCAGTTGCAGGAGCTCATTCAAGTTCAGGAGATCAAATATGCGTCGTTACAACCGTCTAAAACATATTACTATATAAACATCGTAAAGTAAACATTCATCAGCATTAGTTCATAAACAATTGTGTGTCATAAATGTGTGTTATTGATTGAGCCGCTCTGGAGCTGGATTGGGTGTGTGTTTTTATTCTATTTAAGTGTTTGTATACAAATTAGTTCATGTTTACTCTCGTTTTTATTTGTTGACGAAAATGACAATAGATTTTCGTCATAGTTTTTGTCATCCAACACTAGTTTTTATTTAGTTATCGAAAAAATTCGTCAACGAAATGAACACTGATCCCGATTCTTTCCCAGCGGCTGTGAGCTGAAGACCACATGACCCAAGAGTCTGTGTGACATCATCAAACCTCTAGCGGACGGAAAACTTACATATTGCACCTTTAACTCACTCTATTCAGTCTTTCTATTCACTCCCATTAAGAGCCAGGATATAACTGTATCATGCTTTCATAAATGCGCTCTGTTGCATCTAAGCTGCTTTTGCATAGTTTCGTCATACAGTCCTGGATTATGACCGTGATCACATGAGTTTACCGTGTAATCTTGTGCATTAAATAACACATTTACACACATGTATAAAGTGTCCTCCTCACCCCACATTGAGATGATCCACCAGGGCTTCCGTTAAACACGTGGCGGCGGTTATAGCCTCTCGTCTTCGTCTCTCTGTACAGTATATACAGTATTACATCACTTCATATACGGATTATCACAGTTTTATTCATTTACATGCGTTTATGTAACAATTTAGTAGCTTTTTTAAAATGTATGTGTACTTCTATATTATTTAGAAGTATTTAAATACAATATAAATCAAATATGTGAAATGTATTTAATTAAATGTATTTTTTAAAACACATTATTCAATGCATTCGTACATATTACCTTTTATTCTTCCTATATGGTCCACAGTGATAAAGTATAATTATAATAAAAGCACATTTCAGCGACTAAATGAACACATTAATCGCCCATTCTTACATACATTTAACAATCATTACATTTGGGCCTGTAAGTCGACAGAAACATACCTTGCAACTCTTTCCTTTCGTTTTGTTTCGTTTGGTGTTCTTTTAATAAGCGGGAGAGCATTTTGGCTATTTAATGTAATAGAAAATAATAATAAAAATGTTGATTTGTCTATATATTCTAAATGTTTTGGCAGTCACCGGACTCACATGACAGGCAGCTCTGAAAACATACGTAAAGCGCAGAGGGACAAGCATACGTGAGATGTATTTTAAAACGACATTTCAAAATAAAAGAGACCTAAAAAACTGACCGACTAGCTTTGACTATTGTTTTATTTTTAAAATTTAAATCATAAAGTTTACATCATAAATTAATTGTATTGTTTAATGAACATGTAGTTTCATGCGTGTCACGGGCAGTTTTTTGTTTATTTTATTATAGTGTACTTTTATTTTGAATGGTTTCTAGAACGCCGCCTTGTTCGCGAGATAATGAAACTGCAACTCCCAAAATCCTTTGCGCTTACACGTAAACATCAACCTAGATGATA
>NC_137120.1:41573586-41608586 GCF_949357685.1 Gobio gobio
TTTTACTTACACAATAAACTGTGTTTAATTTAATTCCCATTTAATTCATAGTCAGGAGGAAAGAGCAGTATTAGACACATATTCAATAAAGTATCAGGGTCATAATAGTTCACTAAAACATAAAACATTTTTTTTACTTAAAATTAAATAAATATTAACTGAAATTTAAGATAAATAAATAAACTTATTTGAAGCTTTAGCTTTACCTGATATGGCCTACTGACTAAAATAAATACAAAGTTATAAAAACTATATAGATGTTTTTAAAAAAGTGAATTGAGCTCTTTCGTGTATTTTTAATGTCAAAGACAAAATTATGTAAAAATTAAATGGAGCTTAAATGCTTAAAGGGTTAGTTCAGCCAAAACTGTAAATTGTGTGATTAATGACTGAGCCTCATGTGGTTGGACACCCGTCAGACCTCCGTTCATCTTCAGACACAAATGAAGATATTTTAGTGTAAATCTAATGCTCTGAAAGGCCTCCATTGGCTCAACTTTACACTCTCAAGACCCTTAAAAGACACTAAAGACTAAAGTTACAAAGTCCATCTCACTACAGCGGCTCTACAATAACTTTATGAAGACGAGAATAGTTTCTGTGCGCAAAAAAACCCTAAATAACGACTTATATAGTGATGATGATTTCAAAACACGGCATCATGAAGCTTCGAAGCGTTATGAATCAGTGAGTCGATTCAGCGGTTCGGAGCGTTATGAATCAGTGAGTCGATTCAGCAGTTCAGAGCGTTATGAATCAGTGAGTCGATTCAGCAGTTCAGAGCGTTATGAGTCAGTGAGTCGATTCAGCGGTTTGGAGCGTTATGAATCAGTGAGTCGATTCAGCGGTTCGGAGCGTTATGAATCAGTGAGTCGATTCAGCGGTTCAGAACGTTATGAATCAGTGAGTTGATTCAGCGGTTCAGAGCGTTATGAGTCAGTGAGTTGATTCAGCAGTTTGGAGCGTTATGAATCAGTGAGTGGATTCAGCGGTTCAGAGCGTTATGAATCAGTGAGTCGATTCAGCAGTTCAGAGCGTTATGAATCAGTGAGTCGATTCAGCAGTTCAGAGCGTTATGAATCAGTGAGTCGATTCAGCAGTTTAGAGCGTTATGAATCAGTGAGTCGATTCAGCGGTTTGGCGGTTTGACACGCGATCCGAATCATCATTCGACTCACTGATTCATAACGCTTCGAAGCTTCATGATGCCATGTTTTGAAATCGTCATCACTATATAAGTCGTTATTTAGGGTTTTTTTGCGCACAGAAACTATTCTCGTCTTCATAAAGTTATTGTAGAGCCGCTGTAGTGAGATGGACTTTGTAACTTTAGTCTTTAGTGTCTTTTAAGGGTCTTGAGAGTGTAAAGTTGAGCCAATGGAGGCCTTTCAGAGCATCAGATTTACACTAAAATATCTTCATTTGTGTCTGAAGATGAACGGAGGTCTGACGGGTGTCCAACCACATGAGGCTCAGTCATTAATGACACAATTTACATTTTTGGCTGAACTAACCCTTTAATGTATTACAATTGAACTAAACTCATTAGATTTTAGGAGACTAAAACTAAAAACAATTCAGGTGACTAAAATATGACTAAAACTAAATCAAAATTTGCTGTGAAAATGAACACTTCCGGAGAGAGGGAAGTAACTCTCGTTTTCCTCCTCAGAGCCGGTGGATCGGGACACGAACAAGGACTTCACTCAGGTGCTGCTGGACGTGCAGCGGTCGCTCCGCCGCTTCCCTCCAGGTGAGAAACACACGCCGGATCCGGACGGGCATTTTCCCAAAATATTGTATTCGAATATTAGGGCTCATAAAAAAAACGAATATTCTAATATTTGTTTATTTAAATGACGTTATTTTGAGAAAATGAGACGTTTTTTTTTTTTTTTTGTTACTTATTTTTTTTTATTTTGAATGTTCTTCAAATCTCCTTTTACAACAATTACTTGCACACAATATCCTTTACAGAGGATCATAACATTCACCAGGGTTCCCACTCGTCCTGGAAAACCTGGAAAATTGATGACAAATTTTCCAGTCCATGGAAAATTAGAGAAAATGTAAAATGTCCTGGAAAATCTTGTTGTGTGGGAAAATTCTTAAAAAAAAAAGTTATTTCTCTAGCCGAGTATAAAGAGTTTATCGCTGGCCCAAACAATTAGCGCTAGTTGCAGAAAGCACATGTTCAGGAACGCTGAGTTTGATGCGTGTGAGTTGTATTTTGAATAATGACGTTTAGTCTTGTGTTAGCTAATGCTAATGCTATAACTGCTCAAATGTATGCAGTGAATGTTAATTCGTAAGCTGCTCCCTAATCACATCATTTTGATATAAAGTCACATTTGTGTGTTATAAAGTCAGAATTGCGTGAAATAAACTCGCAAGTCTTTTCTTCACAGTTGACTTTTTTGCGCAGTTGCGAGTTTATATCTTGCACTTCTGTCTTCTTTTCTCAGAATTGTGAGATCTAAACTGCAATTGCAAGTTATAAAGTCCAATTCTGAGGAAAAAAGAATTGCGACAATTTTCGCGTTTATATCACAAATATGTAAACTCGCAATTGCGAGAAAGTCAGAATAGCGAGATTAAAAGTCTCAATTACCTTTTCTTTCTATTCTGTGGTGTAAACAAGCTTCCATAGTCATAATGTATGATTAAGAGCTCATATTGAAAAATGCTGGATTGTTAAGTAATGGCAATAAACTGGACGGCTTTTAAAGACTTAGAAAGCAATATTTGGCATGATTTAGAAAGCAATATTTGGCGTGATTTAGAAAGCAATATTTGGCATGATTTAGAAAGCAATATTTGGCGTGATTTAGAAAGTAATATTTGGCGTGATTTAGAAAGCAATATTTGGCATGATTTAGAAAGCAATATTTGGCATGATTTAGAAAGCAATATTTGGCGTGATTTAGAAAGCAATATTTGGCATGATTTAGAAAGCAATATTTGGCATGATTTAGAAAGCAATATTTGGCGTGATCCTTGTCTTTTATTCCCGCCGTAGTAAAATTGAAAATGTCCTGGAAAAGTGCCGGAAAATGGCTGCTGAAAAAGAGCGGGAACCCTGATCCACGCATCCTTACTTGTATGATCAATTCCACAGAAAAATATGTCCAAAGGTACAAGGAAAAGAAGAAATAAGAAATTATTAACAACATTTAAAATGAACAATTTGAACAAACCAAACATCAACTTAAAACAAAACATGGGTTGTATTCAAGTTCCCCAAGACGTTGTCGTCACCATTTCTGAACAAATTTATGATTAGGGTAATATACACAACAAGCTTACGTTATCTTAAGGTTTTCATTCAGTTCAAAACATTAAACAATATGTGTAAATAAAAAATGTAGGCCTAAAGAACAAAAGCATTATTAGCTCAAGCAGCGCAAGCGGAATAAACGCTAATAAAGCAGAGCGTGCCAGTTATCGTGCAGAACCTACATATACACTCGACTCTGAATATGGTTATAGTGTTTATAGCTTCACATTATAATGTTGAGAAAAACACTAATATCATGTGGATGATGATATTCTCGGGTGGGAAAACGAGCCCCGCTGACAGACGGATAACGGTGTTCAGCGAAGTTTCTGTGTTTTCTGTTCTTAAACCTTCGACAAAACAACGAAGCATTGGTCTCGAGATCATTTTGCTATCATATACGTTATCTCCAGTGATGGGAATAACGGCGTTACAGATAAACGGCGTTACTAACGGAATTATTTTTTTCGGTAACAAGTAATCAAATGAATGACTGTTTCTCCCGTTACAACGGCGTTAGCGTTACTGAGGGGAAAAAACGCGGCGTTACTATTATTGAGCTCAGGCTCTCTGTCTGTCGGACCTGCAACGTGTGTGTGTGTGTGCGCGCGCGCGCGCGCGCGCCTGCATGCCATGCGTGTTGGGGGGTGGGTGGGGTTATACACATAACTGATGATGATTGGTGGGTGGGAGACAAGGTTGAGGTTGATAGGTTGAGTTCACACACACACACACACACACATCTATGACACACACGCACTCGCACAGTCAAACACACCAAGTCCAACGACTTCAAAGGTAGCTTTCGCAAACTGGAAGTATGCGCTACTTTTCCCTCGTTGAGGTGAAAGGTCAGAATGTTTATGTGCAACTTATGCCCAGGAGGAAAGAGTTTCTCCACGTCGGTAAGTAATTCTAATCTAATGAAGCCTCACATCATCACATGATGCCACAAAATTAGTGGCTAAAAAAACCCAGGCGATAACGTGAGCTCCACTACTAAAGGAGTAGTTTAGTACTGATAATATTTACACTATAGTAGGCCTACTGATAATATTTACAATAATGTACTGAATTTGATTGGTGTCTCTCACATTGTCCCACAGCAACATTACAATAGTGTACATTAATGTACAATAATTTATTCTATTTAGTGTCCAATTCATTCATTTAACATATTTAATATTGGGGGCATCCAAGTTTTGAAAAAAAACTTTCCCTGGTAATTAGTTACTTTTATGATGATGGAACTCAGTTACTAACTCAGATACTATTTGTAAGAAGTAACTAGTAACTATAACTAATTACTTTTTTAAAGTAACGTGCCCAACCCTGGTTATCTCGTTCTCAATCGGGTCCAGCTGCTCTTACCTGCACTCGTGATGCAGTGATGGACCGCTGTCCTCATTCCACTGGTGCTTGGATTTGATGTGATTTCTCAAACTCTGTTTCATTAATTAATTTTATCAGAAGTAACTCCATTTTGTTAGCTCATTTTCAATGTTCTTCTAAGTAATTCCAAACATCGCGAGGCAGACGAAGACATTATGTGATCAAATACACTTAACTTATTAACACGCTCCACAGCGCCACCCAGTGGATTTAGTAATAACTGTGAGTTTTATGCTGCGTTCTGTTGTGAACTTCTGTTGTTTCTTGAAGTAGAGACCAGGAGAACTTGGATAGGTTTTTCAGCAGGATTCTTTATTGAGAAAAACGTGCTGTCTTTCCGTTGAGGTTCCAAGTCTGACTAAAGCCAGTTGAACATTGTATTTTATGTACATTTCAAGGGGAGGGGTTATACAGCAGGGGGAGGGGTTATACAGCAGGGGGAGGGATTATACAGCAGGGGGAGGGGTTATACAGCAGGGGGAGGGGTTATACAGCAGGGGAGGAGACATAGGAAAATAGAGACACACCCCAAACATTCCTGTCTCATCAGCCGTAATTCAATCAGCATAACCGTGTCATTCAAACGCAGAGATGCTAATCCAATCACTCAGGCAGTATTGCTCTAAACTTGTCATGGTAAATAGTCAGGAAGTGCATAAAGACAAAAGCCTTAATGTCTCAAACACTTACACAGCCTCTCCTTAGAATTTCCTCAAGTTTACTTCAAAATGTAGAACACAAATATAGATAATGTTTTCAGTTATATTCCATTACATTGTAACCTATATATAACAATGCTTAAATTTGTAATCCAACAGTTCACACCAAACGCGAATAGAGCGTCAGGAGCGAGTGATTTCAATGTTAAGTCAATGGAAAGGCGTGTTGACGCGCGTCTGGAGGTCCCGCGGCGCGGAAGGTGCGTTTCGCGCATCGTGAATTGAGCGTCTTGCGCGATACGCACGTTACACGCGAGTGGTGCTTCTGTGCATTCACGCGTTTGAAGCGAATTTGCGTCTGACGCCCGAGTTCAAAAATTTAAACTTTGGCGTCAATTCGCGCCGTGTTAACCAATCAGGAGCCTGCTCGCTGCGGTCACATGGTGAAGTGACGATGAGAAACCCCGCATAAATTAAAAATACTACTATTGTGTCATAAAATTTAGTTTTAAGACTTTTTCAGGTGGGAATGTAGTGGTTTAAAGCTCAAATCTGTGGTTTATTTATAAAGAGAGCGCCTATTTTAAAAAAATAATCTTGTCTGTGTGGAGTTGTGAGCTCCAGGCGATCAGCGGCGCTCATTAACCCCAGCGAGAGCAGCCTTTCTTCGGCCAGTTCTTCTGCCGTCTGCCGCTGCTCTGATGGCCTGTAGTGGCTCGTCTTGTGTGGATCTAACGGCTGATCTTTGGTTTTCTATCATTTGTTTTCTGCCAAATCGTTTTGACTGAGGGCAAAGAGAAGTTTCATAACTTTATATTTTAAGGATATTTAAATATACATGCAGTGAAGATAATGTAGGCGTCGCCTGGACCACGTGTGTGTGGCTATTAATGCTTAATATATATTTTTTATGAAAATGAAAAGAGGCAGAGTGGTGTTTTATGACATATTTCTCCTGGAGCGCCTTCAACGCGCATCAATTTCACTTCAAACGCTCGATTTATACACGCGTCCAATTCACTGTGGATGCGCGAATGCATTCATTTATCATGGATTCACTGCATTTACGGCCAGAAAAGCAATATAGTAAAATTCGAATAGTATTTTTATTTTTCGAATATTAATTACAGATTGAATATTCGTGCACACTCCTGTCTAAACTGCTGCTGTGTGTCTCTACGGGACGCAGGGATGCCGGACGAGCAGCGGGAAGGCCTTCAGGAGGAGCTGATCGACATCATCCTGCGGGTGCTGGTGAAGAACCCTCAGCTGCACTATTATCAGGGTTACCATGATATCGTGGTGACGTTCCTGCTGGTGCTCGGGGAGCGGCTCGCCACCGCCCTGGTGGAGAAACTCTCCACTCACCACCTCAGGTGCCAACATTACAGATATACACACACACACACACACACACACACACACACACACACACACACACACACACACACACACACACACACACACACACACACACACACACACACACACACACACACACACAGGGGGGGGTTTGTGAAATGTGGGGACTTTCCATTTGCGTAATGGTTTTTATACCGTACAAACCGTATTTTCTATCCCTTTACACTGCCCCTAAACCTACCCATCACACACACACACACACACACACACACACACACACACACACACACACACACACACACACACACACACACACTGCCCCTAAACCTACCCAACACACACACACACACACACACACACACACACACTGCCCCTGCCCCTAAACCTACCCATCACACACACACACACACACACACACACACACACTGCCCCTGACCCTAAACCTACCCCTCACACACACACACACACACACGCACACACACACTGCCCCTGCCCCTAAACCTACCCAACACACACACACACACACACACACACTGCCCCTGCCCCTAAACCTACCCATCACACACACACACACACACACACACACACACACTGCCCCTGCCCCTAAACCTACCCCTCACACACACACACGCACACACACACTGCCCCTGCCCCTAAACCTACCCCTCACACACGCACACACACACTGCCCCTGCCCCTAAACCTACCCCTCACACACACACACACACACGCACACACACACACACGCACACACACACTGTCCCTGCCCCTAAACCTACCCATCACACACACACATACACACACACACACACACACACACACACACACACACACACACACACACACACACACACACACACACACACACACACACATTACAGAGATCTACAGGTGCTGGTCATATAATTAGCATATCATCAAAAAGTTGATTTATTTCACTAATTCCATTCAAAAAGTGAAACTTTTCAGCACAGACTAATATATATTTCAAACGTTTATTTCTTTTAATTTTGATGATTATAACTGACAACTAAGGAAAATCCCAGAAAATTAGAATATTACTTAAGACCAATACAAAGCAAGGATTTTTAGAAATCTTGGCCAACAGAAGAGTATGAGCATGTCCAGCACTCAATACTGATAGCTTTTTCTATGGGGTTAAGGTCAGGTGAGTTTGCTGGCCAATCAGGAACAGGGATACCATGGTCCTTAAACCAGGCACTGGTTGCTTTGGCACTGTGTGCTGGTCCCAGTCCTGTTGGAAAATGAAATCTGCATCTCCATAAAGTTGCTCAGCAGCAGGAAGCATGAAGGGCACTAAAACTTCCTGGTATACGGCTGCGTTGACCTCTGACCTCAGAAAACACAGCCGACCAACACCAGCGCATGACATGGCACCCCAAACCATCACTGACTGTGGAAACTTCACACTGGAGCTCCAGCAGTGTGGATTGTGTGTCTCTCCTCTCTTCCTCCAGACTCTGGGACCCTGATTTCCAGAGGAAATACACAATTTACTTTCATCAGAGAACACTTTGTCCTGTCTGTCTTTAGCCCAGGCGAGACGCTTCTGACGCTGTCTGTTGCTCAAGAGTGCGACAGCTGAAACCCATGTCTTGCACACGTCTGTGTGTAGTGGTTCTTGAAGCACTGACTCCAGCTCCAGTCCACTCTTTGTGAATCTCCCCCATTTTCCCCCTTTTTTGAATGGGTTTTGTTTCTCAATCCTCTCCAGGGTGCGGTTATCCCTATTGCTTGTACACTTTTTTCTAGCTCATCTTTTCCTTCCCTTCGCCTCTCTATTAATGTGCTTGGACACAGAGCTCTGAGAACAGCCAGCCTCTTTTGCAATGACCTTTTGTGTCTTGCCCTCCTTGTGTGTCAATGGTCATCTTCTGGACAGCTGTCAGGTCAGCAGTCTTACTCATGATTGTGTCGCCTACAGAACTAGACTGAGAGACCATTTAAAGGCCTTTTGCAGGTGTTTTGAGTTCATCAGCTGATTAGAGTGTCTTCAATATTCAACCTTTTCACAATATTCTGAGATACTGAATTTGGGATTTTTCTTAGTTGTCAGTTATAATCATCAAAAATGAAAAGAAATAAACATTTGAAATATATCGGTCTGTGCGTAATGAATGAATATAATATACAAGTTTCACTTTTTGATTGGAATTAGTGAATTAAATCAACTTTTTGATGATATTCTAATCATATGAACAGCACCTGTATATTAGCGGGGTAAATTATGCAGGCAAAACATCATGAAACGGTTTAAGCGTGTTAATGTGTGAGATGTTTTCCGTCCATCTCCAGGGACTTTATGGACCCCACTATGGACAACACCAAACACATCCTGAACTACCTGATGCCCATCATCGAGCGGGTCAACCCTGAGGTGTATGACTTCATGCAGCAGTGAGTCTCCGCCCGTCGTGCTGAAGGAGATCTGATGAGTTCTTCCCTCATGTGTCTTTATCTCCTCAGAGCTGAAGTCGGCACCATCTTCGCCCTCAGCTGGCTCATCACCTGGTTCGGACACGTGCTGTCAGATTTCCGTCATGTGGTCCGGTTGTACGATTTCTTCCTGGCCTGCCACCCCCTCATGCCCATATACTTCGCTGCTGTGGTACGTCTCCTTCTTCTGGAAGTGGGTCAGCTCTCTTTAGGCCTGAGTGAATAATGGACGCATTCTCTAACGCTCCGCATCCCAAACCTGCCGTCCACCTAAACTACCAAACATCCCGTTTGGGGACTAAACACTCATTGATTTATACACTAAAATAAAGAAAGAAGAAATTATATTTTGCATTGAAAAAATAGTTTGGACCATTATGATTTAGTGCATTGTGACATTAAAATGCCATACAATTAGATATTATTAAAAAATGTTTTTAAATCAATTGTCATTACTATAATGCTACAAATCTCATTGTTATTGCCATAACATAAAACAGGATATTATTTAATGATTAAAACAAATATTTTTCATTACTGGAATACAAAAATTTTTTTTTTATAACCATTAACATAATGCAAAAAATCTCATTATCATTACCATAAGATAAATATTTAATATAAAAAAAAAAATGTCATTACCATAATACAGAAAAAGTAATTATCGTTACTATTGCATACAATTAAATATTTCATATTTTTCTAATTTTAATTACCATAATGCAAAAATGTAAAATGTGTAAAAAAAACAAACATGAAATGGGATATTATTTAATATTTTTTTTTAAATAATTGTCATTACCGTAATACAAAAAATTGTCATTAATATGCCATAGAATTAGATATTACTTAACATTTAAAATACTATAATGCAAAAAACATCATTGTCATTACCATAACATGGGATATTATTATTATTATTATTATTATTTTTTAAATGTGTCGCTACCTTATGCAAAAAAATTTGAATTATCGTTACCATAATGCATTAAGATTGTTTTGTAAAATATTAAATAATTTGTCATTACCATAACATAAAATGGGATATTATGTAATATTTGGAAAAGTATGTGTCATTAATATGCCATACAATTAGATATTATTTAATATTTTAAAAAAAATTATTACTATAATGCAAAAAGATCTCATTGTTATTGCCATAACATAAATATTTGTCATTACTGTAATACAAAAAAAGTAATTATCGTTACTATGGCTTACAATTAAATATTTCATATTGAAAAAAAAAAACTAATTTTAATTACCATAATGCAAAAAATGTAAAATGTGTAAAAAAACATCAAACAAAAAAATATATATTTGTCATTACCGTAATTGTCTCATTGTCATTAATATGCCATACAATTAGATATTATTTAATTTTTTTTTAAAAACATTGTTATTACCATAACATAAAATGTGATATTTTTTTTTATTTAAAAAAAGGTAATTACCGTAATAAAATGTTTTTATTGTCATTACCATCATGCATTTAGATATTACTTAACATTTAAAAAAATCATTGTTATTACTATAATGAAAAAAAATCATTGTTATTACCATAACATGGGATATTATTTAATATAAAAAAAAATGCATTACCGTAATACCAAAAATTATCATTAATATGCCATAAAATAGATATTAGATATTTTAATCCAATCTTCAATACCACATTGCAATTAGATATTTAATAATTAAAAAACATTATTACTATAATGCACAAAATCTAAATGTCATTACCATAACATTAAATGGGATATTATTTAATATGTAAAAAATATTTGTCATAACCGTAATTTTCTCATTGTCATTAATATGCCATACAATAAAATAAAATAAAAAATTATTACATAACATAAAATGTGATTTAGATGCATTTAGATATTACTTAACATTTAAAAAATAATTGTTACTACTATAATGCAAAAAATCATTGTTATTCCCATAACATGGGATATTATTTAATATTTTTTTTAAAAATTGTCATTACAATAATTCCAAAAATTGTCATTAATATGCCATAAAAATAGATATTAGATATTTTAATCCAATTGTCAATACCACATTGCAATTAGATATTATTTAATATTTAAAAAAACATTATTACTAAAATGCAAAAAATATAAATGTCATTACCATAACATAAAATGGGATATTATTTAATATTTAAAAAATATTTGTCATTACCGTAATTGTCTAATTGTCATTAATATGCCATACAATTACATTTTTAAAAAACATTGTTATTACCATAACATAAAACGTGATTTTTTTTATATTAAAAAAAAGGTGATTACCGTATTACAATTTTTTTTATTGTCATTACCATCATGCATTTAGATGTTACTTAACATTTAAAAAAATAATTTTTATTACTATAATGCAAAAAATCGTTGTTATTACCATAACATGGGATATTATTTAATATTTAAAAAAAAAAATGTTATTACTATAATGCAAAAAATCTAAATGTCATTACCATAACATTAAATGGAATATTATTTAATATGTAAAAAATATTTGTCATTACAGTAATTGTCTCATTGTCATTAATATGCCATACAATACAATTTTTAAAAAACATTGTTATTACCATAACATAAAATGTGATTATTTTTTTATATTTAAAAAAAAGGTGATTACCGTAATACAATTTTTTTTATTGTCATTACCATCATGCATTTAGATATTACTTAACTTTTTAAAAAATCATTGTTATTACTATAACATGGGGTATTATTTCATATTTAAAAAAACATTTAAATAAAATTGTCATTACTGTAATTCCAAAAATTGTCATTAATATGCCATAAAAATAGATATTAGATATTTTAATCCAATTGTCAATACCACATTGCAATTAGATATTATTTAATATTTTAAAAAACATTATTACTATAATGCAAAAAATCTAAATGTCATTACATAACATAAAATGGGATATTTAATATTTAAGCAATTTATATTTGTCATTAGCATGATGAGAATCTTATTCTCATTACTGTATCATAAAATGGCTTATAATTAAATACTGTAAAAATCTCATTAATTTAAAGAACTGTAAAGTACATTAACCCGAGATGAACATCCTGGTCCTGCAGATCGTGCTGCACCGCGAGGAGGAGGTGCTGGAGTGTGAGTGTGATATGGCCATGCTTCACCACCTCCTGTCCCACATCCCAGAGGACCTTCCCTACGAGACCCTCATCAGCCGAGCCGGAGATCTGTTCGTCCAGTTCCCTCCCTCTGAGCTGGCCAGAGAGCGCAGTCCGCAGTGAGTGTGTGTGTGTGTGTGTGTGTGTGTGTGTGAGTGTGTGTGTGTGTGTGTGTGTGTGTGTGTGTGTGTGTGTGTGTGTGTGTGAGAGTGTGTGTGAGAGCGCAGTCCGCAGTGAGTGTGTCCTGCCTGCTCTGAAGGCTTCTCTCACAGCACATTAGGGTTGGGTACCGAAACCCGGTGCCAATATGGTATCGGTTCAGGCACCATTTAGGCACCGGTACCGTTTTAAAAGTATCGGTTCAGGCACCGGTACCGTTTTAAAAGTATCGGTTCAGGCACCGTTTAGGCACCGGTACCGTTTTAAAAGTATCGGTTCATGCACCGTTTAGGCTCCGGTACCGTTTTAAAAGTATCGGTTCAGGAACCGTTTAGGCATCGGTACCGTTTTAAAAGTATCGGTTCATGCACCGTTTAGGCACTGGTACCGTTTTAAAAGTATCGGTTCAGGAACCGTTTAGGCATCGGTACCGTTTTAAAAGTATCGGTTCAGGAACCGTTCAGGCATCGGGACCATTTTAAAAGTATCGGTTCAGGAACCGTTCAGGCACCGGTACCGTTTTAAAAGTATCGGTTCAGGAACCGTTTAGGCATCGGTACCGTTTTAAAAGTATCGGTTCAGGAACCGTTTAGGCATCGGTACCGTTTTAAAAGTATCGGTTCAGGAACCGTTCAGGCATCGGGACCGTTTTAAAAGTATCGGTTCAGGAACCGTTTAGGCATCGGGACCGTTTTAAAAGTATCGGTTCAGGCACCGTTTAGGCACCGGTACCGTTTTAAAAGTATCAGTTCAGGCACCGTTTAGGCATCGGTACCGTTTTAAAAGTATCGGTTCAGGAACCATTCAGGCATCGGTACCGTTTTAAAAGTATCGGTTCAGGAACCGTTCAGGCACCGGTACCGTTTTAAAAGTATCGGTTCAGGAACCGTTCAGGCATCGGTACCGTTTTAAAAGTATCGGTTCAGGAACCGTTCAGGCACCGGTACCGTTTTAAAAGTATCGGTTCAGGCACCATTTAGGCACCGGTACCGTTTTAAAAGTATCGGTTCAGGCACCGGTACCGTTTTAAAAGTATCGGTTCAGGCACCGTTTAGGCACCGGTACCGTTTTAAAAGTATCGGTTCATGCACCGTTTAGGCTCCGGTACCGTTTTAAAAGTATCGGTTCAGGAACCGTTTAGGCATCGGTACCGTTTTAAAAGTATCGGTTCATGCACCGTTTAGGCACTGGTACCGTTTTAAAAGTATCGGTTCAGGAACCGTTTAGGCATCGGTACCGTTTTAAAAGTATCGGTTCAGGAACCGTTCAGGCATCGGGACCATTTTAAAAGTATCGGTTCAGGAACCGTTCAGGCACCGGTACCGTTTTAAAAGTATCGGTTCAGGAACCGTTTAGGCATCGGTACCGTTTTAAAAGTATCGGTTCAGGAACCGTTTAGGCATCGGTACCGTTTTAAAAGTATCGGTTCAGGAACCGTTCAGGCATCGGGACCGTTTTAAAAGTATCGGTTCAGGAACCGTTTAGGCATCGGGACCGTTTTAAAAGTATCGGTTCAGGCACCGTTTAGGCACCGGTACCGTTTTAAAAGTATCAGTTCAGGCACCGTTTAGGCATCGGTACCGTTTTAAAAGTATCGGTTCAGGAACCATTCAGGCATCGGTACCGTTTTAAAAGTATCGGTTCAGGAACCGTTCAGGCACCGGTACCGTTTTAAAAGTATCGGTTCAGGAACCGTTCAGGCATCGGTACCGTTTTAAAAGTATCGGTTCAGGAACCGTTCAGGCACCGGTACCGTTTTAAAAGTATCGGTTCAGGCATCGGTACCGTTTTAAAAGTATCGGTTCAGGAACCGGTACCGTTTTAAAAGTATCGGTTCAGGAACCGTTCAGGCACCAGTACCGTTTTAAAAGTATCGGTTCAGGCACCGTTTAGGCATCGGTACCATTTTAAAAGTATCGGTTCAGGCACCGTTTAGGCATCGGTACCGTTTTAAAAGTATCGGTTCAGGAACCGTTTAGGCACCAGTACCGTTTTAAAAGTATCGGTTCAGGAACCGTTCAGGCATCGGTACCATTTTAAAAGTATCGGTTCAGGAACCGTTCAGGCACCGGTACCGTTTTAAAAGTATCGGTTCAGGCATCGGTACCGTTTTAAAAGTATCGGTTCAGGCATCGGTACCGTTTTAAAAGTATCGGTTCAGGCATCGGTACCGTTTTAAAAGTATCCGTTTAGGCACCGGTACCGTTTTAAAAGTATCGGTTCAGGCATCGGTACCGTTTTAAAAGTATCCGTTTAGGCACCGGTACCATTTTAAAAGTATCGGTTCAGGCACCGTTTAGGCACCGGTACCGTTTTAAAAGTATCAGTTCAGGCACCGTTTAGGCATCGTTACCGTTTTAAAAGTATCGGTTCAGGAACCGTTTAGGCACTGGTACCGTTTTAAAAGTATCGGTTTGCCACCGGAATCGAAAAAAACTCAAACGATACCCAACCCTGCATGTCTCACACACTCTTCTCTTGTGTCCAGAACCGCTGTGTCCACCTTTAAAGACTTTGAGCTGGCGTCCACTCAGCAGAGGCCGGACACGGTGCGGAGGCGGAGGCGGGTGGAGCAGCAGCGCTCACTGGACTCCACCCAGCGCAGCACAGTGGGCGTCGTCCAGACCACGGGCCGGCGAATCATGAGGCTGGCGGTCATGGGGCTGACCGTAGCGCTGGGGGCCGCAGCTTTAGCCGTGGTTAACTCCGCCCTGGAATGGGCCCCTAAGCTGGACTTACTCTTCCCGTGAAGGAGCAGAACGTCTCCATTTGAGGACGCAACTTTGTCATTTTGCCTTTTTTTTAGTATTTATACTCGTCAGACTAATGAATAAAATATTGTACTTATAGTTATTATAATTAAACACGTTTTTTTCGCTAGAGTCTGAAATGAAACACACATATTCCCAGGATCCACTGAGGACGAGCGTCAATGTACAGTAGAGGTAGGGACACGCCACGCTCATTCATGAAACGCCAGGGATTTCTGTAAATATCAGACTTTTTACATAAGAATGCTTTTATGAATAATTAAAATTATTGTGCATTGTTCGGAATTTTTTTTTTAATGTCAATTGTCACATGGAAATTCATTTTGAGTCGAATGCGATATCTATAAACACAACAAAAATTGTAAAACATTAAGTAAAAATTGCTTTGCAAAAACAAATTTTCACTTAAATTGTAACGTTTAATTCAACGCGGAAATTTACATCGAATAGCTTGAAAAACACCATATTTGTGCGGTTTTTATACATGAATTTCATGCTGTTAATCTGTCAATGGTTATGTCAATTGTCGTGCTCACTTGAATGTCAAAGCTACATACAACATACATGTGAATTTCAGAAAGACTCGCATAAATGATCGTCGCATTGATTCATTCAATTCCGTGTGACAATATACAAAATAGTTTTACCAACAATGTACATTAACTTTTGAAACTAAACCGTAATTGCTAAATTGCTGCATTAAATTAAATGCGAAAAATGACATAATGATTTTACGAGTTATGTACATATATTACGATAGTTTAACGTAATTTATGACATTCGTGTACTTTGCTAGTAATATAGTTTTTATGTAAACTGACTGAATTGAATGCAACAAATTAGTAATGATAGTTTTATTCATGTACACTTTTTTTCTTCCGTAAAACTATTTTTACGTACATTTTTATGCTGAATTTACTGCAAAAATTTACGTAAAAATGCTGTTATGAACTGTACATAACAATAGTTTAAGGGAGTTTTTGTTTTGAAATTCGTGTACAAAAAAAAGTTGTTCGTAAAACAATATTAACGTAAATTTTTACACTGAATTTACTGCAACAATTTACGTAAAAATGCTTTTACGAACCATGCTCATAACAATAGTTTAAGGGAGTTTTTGTTTTGAGAATCGTGTTCAAAAAATTTTTGGGTAAAAAAAAATTTACGTACATTTTTACGCTGAATTTATAACAACAATTTACATAAAAATGCTTTAATTTACTTTGCTCATAACAATAGTTTAAGGGATTTTTTGTTTTGAGAATCGTGTACAAAAAAACTGTTGGTAAAAAAAATGTACGTACATTTTTACGCTGAATTTATGACGACAATTTATATAAAAATGCTTTAATTAACTTTGCTCATAACAATAGTTTAAGGGAGTTTTTGTTTTGAAATTCGTGTACAAAAACATTTTTCGTAAAAAAAAATTACGCTGAATTTACTGTAACAATTTACGTAAAAATGCTTTATGAACCGTACATAACAATATTTTAAAGGAGTTTGTTTTTTAATTTGTGTACACATTTTTTTTTCACTAAACAATTTTGACGTAAATTTTTACGCTGAATTTACGACAACAATTTACGTAAAAATGTTTTTACGAACCATTCTCATAACAATAGTTTAAGAGAGTTTTTGTTTTGAAAAGCATGTACAAATGTTTTTCGTAAAACTATTTTGACGTTTACGCAATTATGGTTTTATGAATGTCCTTTGTAAAACCATCCATTTTGCGTCAGTTTACATTTTGCTTTTATGAGCAAACGTTTTTGTTTTGAAATTCATGTACAGAAACAAAAACGGTTGATATACATTGTTCGTAACGTCATTCTTATGTAAATTAACGCACAAATGCAGCAATTTACAAATGATCTGTGCAGAAATGATTAACTTGTGTTTCATGATTGAGCTGCCTCGTGTTTTATCTAAATAATATATATCTATCTATCGAGACCAAAATGTTTTTAGAGCCCCTGTTTAGTGAGTTGGCAGGAATCTCGTGTTGTGCCGGTAAAATCTTCGTTAAGAAGCGAGTATATGAACAGTGCTTTTATTCAATTCTCTGGTAATGTTTTTGAAGTAATTTTTTTTCACTAAATTTCATTTTTTTCATCTCCAAATCACATTAATTGCAGCATTTTTTGTGATAAGTAATAATCATAGAACACAACAAGCTTTTAAAGGAACACGGATGAGAAATTAATAGATTCGCAAACGGTCAAACTCAACTGTTCAACTCTAGAGGAGATAAATAATGGCGTTAGCGGATCCTGTGAATGCTAAACGTGAAATACGCCATGTTCACGACTGATCAACATCTAATCATAGAGAACAATCTTTTCTGTTCTTCTTATATCGCTTGGTTGAAATAACACACAATATTACTGTTTATGACCACATGATCACTGCTTTGCGTTAATTTTGCACTAAAGAACTAAAGCTTCTTTCTTATGTTTTGCACTTTGAGAGCTTGTTATGAGTCGTCTCTGGTTGATCATGTTAATATGTTTAAATAAAGAGGAAAGTAAAGCGATCTGTGTGTTCATTTAAAGCTCATTATATTAACCCTCTGCTGCTCTTGGTTTAGGGGTCGCATTGGTCGTCTTCCCGCTCATAAGTGACCGCACACCTAAACATTAAACTTCCTCCACCCCAGTAAAAAACAATTTTTCTTCAATAATATTTTTTCTTTTTAATTTTGTATTTTGAGATGATTTGATGATATTTTTTAATATTTATGCAATAATTATGGTCTATTTTTGCCATTAATTGAAAATTATACAAACTTTTTTTTATTTTATTGCAGTATTTCAGGTTAAAATAGAGACCAGGGGCCCGTTCTTCGTACGTCGCTAACTCTGTTAGCTGGATTTGATGACGATTTGACATGTTCTTGGATTGTTTGGTTCTTCGAAGCTCATCCTGGACTTGTTGTCATAGTAACAGCTCCGTAATCTTAAACCTGCTCGAGCGGCTTATTTCACGTAAACTGGATTAGATTTGCATCTTGAGGTGATGCTTAAAATCTGTCCCAGCCACTGCTACTTTATTACAAGAGTTCATTACTGAACCAGGGGCAATAATAATCATTTTAAATAATAATAATAATAATAATATAAAAATGTTATATTGTATATGTATATGAGAATGTATAATACTATAGACACAGCCACTTGATTGAGCGATTTATTTGTGATGGAATAATTACTTTATATAATTTTGTTTTTATTGCTTTACACACATGTTGTACAGTTACTCTGAGCCGTGCATTAAGTGATCACGGATATTATGGGATGGCTTGATGTAGCGCAAGAGATGATAATTTGATCTTGACCATTAAGAAACTTGAATACGGTCACGTTACAAATCTGCTCCAAATTGAATTAAAAATTAAATTAAAACATTGAAATAAAAATGTAAAGGGTGTACAAATACTGTATAAAATCGTGAATATAAATAATTGGTAATCATGTTAAAAAAACAAAAAAAACATTTATCATTGATCTATTATATCTTGTATGTTGGTTTGGTGGTTTGGCTGTTTCCTTATAAAGGTCCAGATATTCGTGGGGTTTTTATTGTATAATTTGTCAAGTTTTTTGCCAGGTGGCTTTTTTAATTATATGATGTCATTACGTTGCTGTCTTGACGCCAGCCAATCGCTGCATTGCTGATCGCGGTTTCGAGTATCGATGCATTTTCCCTCTTCACGGAACACAAGAACGCGCAGTGATCTTAGATCATTTAATCCAGATATATTAATCCAATCCGCAAATTCATTTGAAGAACCAAATTAGCCAGAGATCAGTTATTACGATTAAAAGATCTGGGATCTGTCAAATCATCTCAGATGTAATAAGCGAGGTACGAAGAACGGACCCTAGGCCTTCAGAATAATTTGTTTTGAAGGCAGATTAGCCCCTCTTTTGGAATTATTTAAGAAATCATAACCACTAGAGTCTCTATGGAGAGGCTTGAGCATTCACTAGTTCTCTTTTGAACACATTTAATGATTTTTTTTTTGTGATGGATTTGAATCTATATTTTAAAAATCTCAAAGACTATTTATTATAGTTTTAGATATATATATATATAGTTTTAGTTTAAGTTTTAGATATATATTTTTTTGTTTGAAATATAGATTTTTTTTTTTTGTGACTTTGTGTTTTTGCAGATTTCCCAGTAATTTTCTATGGTGGTCATTTTTGGGAGTGGGAGTATTTAAAAAAAAAAAAAATGTACGACCTCAATTGTTTGTGTGTGTCTACAGTCCTAATGCTAGAAAAGTCACCAAGTTTCATATCATTCTGATGAAGCTGTGAATTTTTTTTTATTTATTCAAAATGTGGTTCATAGGCTCAGTTTTTCGTGTGAGTGTGTTAGTGTGAGTGAGTGAGTGAGTGAGTGAGTGTGTGTGTGTGTGTGTGTGTGTGTGTGTGTGTGAGTGAGTGAGTGAGTGAGTGAGTGAGTGAGTGAGTGAGTGAGTGAGTGAGTGAGTGAGTGAGTGAGTGAGTGAGTGAGTGAGTGAGTGAGTGTGTGTGTGTGTGTGTGTGTGTGTGTGTGTGTGTGTGTGTGTGTGTGTGTGTGTGTGTGTGTGTGTGTGTGTGTGAGTGAGTGTTTGTGTGCGTGTGTGTGTCAATATCACACTCTTGCCCCCGGTTTCACAGACAATGCTTAAGCTAGTCCTAGACTAAAATGCATGTTTGAGCTGTTTTAACTGAAAGAATCTTGCACTGACAAATCTTAAAATATGTCAGTGGCATTGTTTTGTCTCAAGATGTACACCAGTAATGTTTTTTTCTTGGGCACGTTTATAAAAGTTACTTAAATGTCCTAATTGAACTAAGGCCTAATCCTGGCTTAGTCTAAGCCCTGTCTGTGAAACCGGGCCTTGATGTTTTAGAGAGTCACCTCTTCACTGTTGTGTACTTTTTTCAGCATTGTGGCCGATTTGTAGATTGTACACACAAATATTCAGAGAATTTTGGTGTTTTTGCCGATTTCCCGTTAATTTCCTATGGTCGCTCATTTATGACCGAAGACCATGAACGCTACTTTTTTAGCATTTTCGAATCATGACCCCAATTTTTTGTGTGTTTACATCCCTAATGCTAGAAAAGTCACCAAGTGTCATATCATTCTGATGAAGCTGTGATTTTTAAAATTTCAAAACCATTTTTTTTTCCCGGTCAGAAATGACTGAAGAGCACCAGAGGGTTATAAAGCAGGTTTATTGAATCAGTAGATAATGCTTCAACATATTAGCCATCGTTTGATTACAATCCACTCCATTTTATGCATTAGTATGTTTTGATTTATTCCTTCTTCATGTGTATTTACTATAATTTTACAACAACAAAAATCCCCTAACACAAACATCATCATATATCATTGCACACAGTCCCAGAGCATCATGGCAGAGAGCAGTAGTGATGGAGAGCTGGAGAAGCTCAGTGTAAACCTACACCTCAGCCGGGCCGCTGTGAGGAAGTGTTGAGTAGGTGTTGAGTAGGTGTTGAGTAAGTGTTGAGTAAGTGTTGAGTAAGCATTGAGTAGGCCTGCTTCAGTGGCAGTTCTGGCACTGTGGATGGCACAGGACTCCGCCCACTCTGCATCTGCATCCGCCCGCCGTGTCTCCGGTTCCCTGCAGAGACAGAAGCAGATGAAGTGAACTCTGACCCCATCACTGACCCCATGAGTGCTGAGGGTTTGAGTCTGACCTCTGGTCCCCATCGGGCCTGTTTGGTGACCCAGCAGATCTCGGTCTTGCACATCAGACAGCGGATCCAGTCACAGCCGTCCTTCTTCTGCACGATCACCTGACACTTGGGGCAGTTCATCGCCTCGCCATTCGCCAGGAGTTGCTGAAGGGAAACCGGTTCACAGGTGACAAATATTTTAAAGGTGATTATTTTTATACAAACTGAAACATACAGCGCAACCAATGTAGTCTGATTCACGAACAAATGACTCGGTTCTTTTGAGTGAATCAAAGGCATACAGCGCCATAGATATCCATAATAAAAACTAGATGTCTCATCCATGCAGCTGGCCAATGGAGGTCGATGTCCGCACCTGGCGGCCATCTTGTCACAGTCCGCTCACTCACTCGTAACATTGTTTGCATGGGTCATCTTTTGCCACGTTAATAACGTTTGTAAGAAAACAAACCGTTTGTAAATGCGTCCAGATTTCAGCGAGATAAGAGTATTTGTGTTCAGATCACTCGCCTTACATCAGGAGCCGCCAGAAAGCTGGCCTGTGACAAGATGGCCGCCAGAAAGCTGGCCTGAGACAAGATGGCCGCTAGAAAGCTGGCCTGTGACAAGATGGCCGCCAGAAAGCTGGCCTGTGACAAGACGGCCGCCAGAAAGCTGGCCTGTGACAAGATGGCCGCTAGAAAGCTGGCCTGTGACAAGATGGCCGCCAGAAAGCTGGCCTGTGACAAGATGGCAGCTAGAAAGCTGGCCTGTGACAAGATGGCCGCTAGAAAGCTGGCCTGTGACAAGATGGCCGCCAGAAAGCTGGCCTGTGACAAAAAATGTAAATTGTAAAAAATGTAAATTGTGTCATTAATGACTGAGCCTCATGTGGTTGGACACCCGTCAGACCTCCGTTCATCTTCAGACACAAATGAAGATATTTTAGTGTAAATCTGATGCTCTGAAAGGCCTCCATTGGCTCAACTTTACACTCTCAAGACCCTTAAAAGACACTAAAGACTAAAGTTACAAAGTCCATCTCACTACAGCGGCTCTACAATAACTTTATGAAGACGAGAATAGTTTCTGTGCGCAAAAAAAACCCTAAATAACGACTTATATAGTGATGACGATTTCAAAACACGGTTTGGAGCGTTATGAATCAGAGAGTCGATTCAGCAGTTTGGAGCATTATGAATCAGTGAGTCGATTCAGTGGTTTGGAGCGTTATGAATCAGTGAGTCGATTCAGTAGTTTGGAACGTTATGAATCAGTGAGTCGATTCAGTGGTTTGGCGGTTTGACATGCGATCCGAATCATGAATCGACTCACTGATTCATAACGCTTCGAAGAAAGCTGGCCTGTGACAAGATGGCCACCAGAAAGCTGGCCTGTGACAAGATGGCCGCCAGAAAGATGGCCTGTAACAAGATGGCCGCCGCTGATGATGTTAGAGACTCCGCCGTAAGACATCAGGGCCCGTATTCATAAAGATTCTAAGAGTCCTCTCAGAAAACTCCTAATTTAGCTTTAAAAAATTTTTACGTAGGAGTCTTAGCTTAAGAGCTATTCGGGACCGATCTGAGAGCAACTCTGAGCAAGGAAATACAAAAACGTTTATCTCAGTGAAGAGGCGGGGCTGACCCCGTTGCTACGTATGACACAGGCTTCTGAAGACTGTGATTGGTTGGTTGTCCAAAAAGGGGAAAAAATTAGCTCTTTTAAGTATAGGGTCTATTCTAATCCTTCACTTTGAAATTACAAGCGTAAATTGTCCTATTTTACCATTCTCTCTCACACACACACACACACACACACACACACACACACACACACACACACACACACACACACACACACACACATTATATATATGTATATACATCCTTTTATTATTTACCATGCTGTAAATTTCCTAAAAGGTATTTGATTGGCTTAGAATTATAAACATTGTTCCACTATTTCAAATTGCTGGCATGTCTATTTAATTGGTTTGAAAGTTGGATTTAATGCAACAAACATGATCTAATCTATAGCGTCTTAAGTCACTGTCATCCAATATATGCATCACATTTCTTCTCCTCTTCGTCTTTCTGCCATTTTCTCCGCTGCTAAAGAAACTCTTAAGCCTCTTAAAAGTCCTCGTCCGTGCTCCTAACAAATCTGACCTTAAGACCTCTTTTAAGGGTTGAGATGCTTTCTGAATTACTTTTTTCTTTACTAGGATTTTTTAGTTAATTTAAGAGTAAACGCCCACATTTCTAAGAATTTTCTTAGAATTTTGTCACTAGGAGCTGCTCTTTGCATTAAGATTCTTATGAATGTGGGCCCTGGCCTTTATTATGGAGTTCTATGTACAGCGCAACCAATGTAGTCTGATCAATGAATTGTTGATAAATAATTATTGTACATTTTATTTAAGTGAATATATGATAAACAGACTTAATTTAGGCTTTTAAAGCGATCGAGTCTCTTCAGAAAATGTGGACTAAACCGCTCCGTTCACATGGATTAGCTTCACGATCTCTTTATGAACTGCAGTTGCGCAGCTGTCAATGGAGGGACAGACAGATCTTCATTAGTGTTCTGACGATGAACAAAGTCTTACGGGTTTGGAACAACATTAGTAATGGATGACAGAATGGACATTTTTGGGTGAACTTTCTCTTTAAAGGGATAGTTCACCCAAAAATGAACATTAGCCCATGATTTCCTCTCCCTCAAGTCATCCGAGGTGTGTGTGACATTCTTCTTTCAGACGAATAAAATCTGAGTTATATTACAAAAGTCCAGGCTAATCCAAGCTTTAGAATTGGATTCATAGTTGCTCTGTTTTTAAATAAAAGTGCATCTGTGCGTCATATAACTGCTCCAGCGGCTCTGGGGTGTTAATAAAGGCCTTCTGAAGCGAATCAACGCGTTTGTGTAAGAAAAATATCCATATTTAAAACTTTATCAAGTAAACTTTCGGCCTCCGCCTTCTGTGTAAAAGTGTTGAATGTTGAAAGTGAAACTCCAGATGTGTGTGTGACGTCATGACGAGCGGAGCTGAGCGTTAGTCTTTCCATCCGCAGGAGAACTTCAACACTTTCATAAACTGAACAGGGAAGGCGAAAGTTTACTTGATAAAGTTTGATAAACTTGTTCTTACACAAATGCGTCGATTCGCTTCAGAAGGCCTTTATTAAAGGGTTAGTTCAGCCAAAACTGTAAATTGTGTCATTAATGACTGAGCCTCATGTGGTTGGACACCCGTCAGACCTCCGTTCATCTTCAGACACAAATGAAGATATTTTAGTGTAAATCTGATGCTCTGAAAGGCCTCCATTGGCTCAACTTTACACTCTCAAGACCCTTAAAAGACACTAAAGACTAAAGTTACAAAGTCCATCTCACTACAGCGGCTCTACAATAACTTTATGAAGACGAGAATAGTTTCTGTGCGCAAAAAAACCCTAAATAACGACTTATATAGTGATGACGATTTCAAAACACGGTTTGGAGCGTTATGAATCAGTGAGTCGATTCAGCAGTTTGGAGCATTATGAATCAGTGAGTCGATTCAGCGGTTTGGAGCGTTATGAATCAGTGAGTCGATTCAGTGGTTTGGAACGTTATGAATCAGTGAGTCGATTCAGTGGTTTGGAGCGTTATGAATCAGTGAGTCAATTCAGTAGTTTGGAACGTTATGAATCAGTGAGTCGATTCAGTGGTTTGGAGCGTTATGAATCAGTGAGTCGATTCAGTGGTTTGGAGCGTTATGAATCAGTGAGTCGATTCAGTGGTTTGGAGCGTTATGAATCAGCGAGTCGATTCAGTGGTTTGGAGCGTTATGAATCAGTGAGTCGATTCAGTGGTTTGGAGCGTTATGAATCAGTGAGTCAATTCAGTAGTTTGGAACGTTATGAATCAGTGAGTCGATTCAGTGGTTTGGCGGTTTGACACGCGATCCGAATCATGAATCGACTCACTGATTCATAACGCTTCGAAGCTTCATGATGCCGTGTTTTGAAATCGTCATCACTATATAAGTCGTTATTTAGGGTTTTTTTGCGCACAGAAACTATTGTCGTCTTCATAAAGTTATTGTAGAGCCGCTGTAGTGAGATGGACTTTGTAACTTTAGTCTTTAGTGTCTTTTAAGGGTCTTGAGAGTGTAAAGTTGAGCCAATGGAGGCCTTTCAGAGCATCAGATTTACACTAAAATATCTTCATTTGTGTCTGAAGATGAACGGAGGTCTGACGGGTGTCCAACCACATGAGGCTCAGTCATTAATCACACAATTTACATTTTTGGGTGAACTAACCCTTTAACACCCCAGAGCCGCTGGAGCAGTTATATGACGGACAGATGCACTTCAAAAACAGAGCAACTATGAATCAAATTCTAATGTTTGGATTAGCCTGGACTTTTGTAATATAACTGTCTGAGAGAAGAATGTCACACACACCTCGGATGAGCTGAGGGAGAGTAAATCATGGGCTAATGTTCATTTTGGGGTGAACTATCCCTTTAAGGAAATCCTTTATGATTTCAATAAGTTCAAATATGAAGGTGTAGTTTGCACCCACGTCCAGCATCTGTGTGGTCTGGCGGGCGGCGTCGTCGTTCTGTGCCCGGATGCGCAGGTCGTCCTGGTACTCCTGGCAGTTCATGCCCTTGTGGATAGCCTTGAAACACACACACACAGTTTGTTAGGCCACAGAAACACACACACACACACACTTCAGAACGGCTACACACACAGGCTTCACCTTGCAGAGGATGCAGTTGGTCTGGTGGCAGATGGCGCAGCTGAACTGGTTGACGTCGTCCTCGAAGATGCACCAGCCGGGGCAGTCGGGCGTCTGGCAGTGGAAGCTGTTCTCACTGCGAGACTCTGCGATGCTCAGCCTCAGCTCCAGAAACTTCTGGTGCTCGTCCTGAGAGAGAAGCTGGCGGGAAACAATCAGCCATTTTACCTATCAAATTATAAATACAGTCCGTAATAGTGTTAGACCGATATATCGGCCGATATTTGCGATTTTTACATGTATCGGCATCGGCTGATGCGTTCGCAGATTTTTTTTTTTCAAGAGATTAAAGGGTTAGTTCACCCAAAAATGTAAATTGTGTCATTAATGACTGAGCCTCATGTGGTTGGACACCCGTCAGACCTCCGTTCATCTTCAGACACAAATGAAGATATTTTAGTGTAAAGCTGATGCTGAGAAAGGCTTCAGATAGGCCTCCATTGGCATTCAGTACATTTACACTCACAAGACCCATAAAAGGCACTAAAAACGTCGTTACAAAGTCCATCTCACCACAGTGGCTCTACAATAATTTTACGATGCGACGACAATAGTTTTTGTGCGCAAAAAAAAAATCAAAATAACACCTTTATCCAGCTTGTTCTTGTCTTCCGTGTGTGTCTCCACGACGCATGCGTGAGAATATGAGCAGATCCGGCGTTCGGGAATCCATGAAATGCCACTTTAGCCCCATTTTGAGAACTACACCGAGACCTAAAGCACGATCAGTGTAGAATTCAACAGCTGAGATACGCGTGTCTTCCTCTGCTGTAAACAAATCTCTTCTGGGTCATGTGTCCGAACGCCGGATCTGCTCATATTCTCACGCATGTGTCGTGGAGACACACACGGAAGACAAGAACAAGCTGGATAAAGGTGTTATTTTGATTTTTTTTGCGCACAAAAACTATTGTCGTCGCATCGTAAAATGATTGTAGAGCCACTGTGGTGAGATGGACTTTGTAACGATATTTTTAGTGCCTTTTATCCGTCTTGGGAGTGTAAATGTACTGAATGCCAATGGAGGCCTGTGTGAAGCCTTTCTCAGCATCAGCTTTCAACAAAAATATCTTCATTTGTGTTCCGAATATGAACGGAGGTCTTACGGGTCTCGAACGACGTGAGGGTGAGTAATTAATGACAGAATTTTCATTTTTGGGTGAACTAACCCTTTAAATATTTATTTTCAGAATTTATTTTCACCACTGAACTCTTTTTTTCTTGTTCTACCTCACCTGTTTTTACTATTTGTTAAATATTGTTTTTTTTAGTTCAATAAATGTTCATTTTTTAAATTTTAAATTGTTATCATCATGATCATTGTGTCATTTTTATGATGTAAACTGAGGGAGCAAAAGCAGTATCGGCTCCAAATATCGGCTCAAGAAAATCGGCAGCAGTATCGTCATCGGCTAAGGCTGAGAAAGAAAAAAAATCGGTATCGGCACTAAAAAATCCATATCGGTCGATCCCTAGTCCATAATAATGATTTATCACTTTTGACCAATAGGTGGCGCTGTGGCTAAATTGATGTGGTGTGGTCAGAGTGAGGGAACGATGACACGGGTAAAGTTTGGTGTCAATGTTTCAAAGCACTGCAGAGATTCAGTCATTTTAGCATCATGCCTCATCTTCGACGCAGCTGTATACGAAAACGGTTTCGTTTATCGACGCGAAATCCGTACAATTTTGTCGGCTCGGTCTGAAGATGATACAATTCAATTTTGGTGAAAATCGGACTAACGGTCTAGGACGAGTTCGAAAAAGTAAGTTTTTAACAAATAACAAGATGGCGGACAGGAAGTTTGACCAAATATGGCAAAATGTGTATCTATGTTCTCAGCTTGAGCCAATGAATGTATCACGACCAGTTTCATCACAATCGGCTAATGTAATCAAAAGTTATTCGCATTCTTGTACATTTTGTTATAACTTTTGACCACAAGGTGGCGCTAGCCTGACACTTCTTGAGTACCTTCAGGTGATGATGCGGAAGACACATACTGAGTTTCGTAACGATACGCCAATAAGTTCGTAAAATATAGAATTTTTTGACTAAATTTAAAATGCCCGACGCCCAAAATGGCTGATATGGGAAAGTCGGGTATCGAATGAGCGTGATGTCCTGAATCTAAAGAGACCAGTTTCATCTATCTATCTATCTATCTATCTATCTATCTATCTATCTATCTATCTATCTATCTATCTATCTATCTATCTATCTATCTATCTATCTATCTATCTATCTATCTATCTATCTATCCATCTATCGCTCTCTCATCCATCCATCTACCTATCTATCTATCTATCTATCTATCTATCTATCTATCTATCTATCTATCTATCTATCTATCTATCTATCTATCTATCTATCTATCTATCTATCTATCTATCTATCTATCTATCGCTCTATCTATCTATCTATCTATCTATCTATCTATCTATCTATCTATCTATCTATCTATCTATCTATCTATCGCTCTCTCATCCATCCATCTACCTATCTATCTATCTATATATCTATCCATCCATCTATATATCTACCCATCTATCGCTCTCTCATCCATCCATCCATCTATATATCTATCTATCCATCCATCTATATATCTACCCATCTATCGCTCTCTCATCCATCCATCCATCTATATATCTATCCATCCATCCATCTATATATCTACCCATCTATCGCTTGGTCATCCATCCATCCATCTATATATCTATCCATCCATCCATCTATATATCTACCCATCTATCGCTCTCTCATCCATCCATCCATCTATATATCTATTCATCCATCCATCTATATATCTACCCATCTATCGCTCTCTCATCCATCCATCCATCTATATATCTATCCATCCATCCATCTATATATCTACCCATCTATCGCTCTCTCATCCATCCATCCATCTATATATCTATCCATCCATCCATCTATATATCTACCCATCTATCGCTCTCTCATCCATCCATCCATCTATATATCTATCCATCCATCCATCTATATATCTACCCATCTATCGCTCTCTCATCCATCCATCCATCTATATATCTACCCATCTATCGCTTGGTCATCCATCCATCCATCTATATATCTATCCATCCATCCATCTATATATCTACCCATCTATCGCTCTCTCATCCATCCATCCATCTATATATCTATCCATCCATCTATATATCTACCCATCTATCGCTCTCTCATCCATCCATCCATCTATATATCTATCTATCCATCCATCTATATATCTACCCATCTATCGCTCTCTCATCCATCCATCCATCTATATATCTATCCATCCATCCATCTATATATCTACCCATCTATCGCTCTCTCATCCATCCATCCATCTATATATCTATCCATCCATCTATATATCTACCCATCTATCGCTCTCTCATCCATCCATCCATCTATATATCTATCTATCCATCCATCTATATATCTACCCATCTATCGCTCTCTCATCCATCCATCCATCTATATATCTATCCATCCATCCATCTATATATCTACCCATCTATCGCTCTCTCATCCATCCATCCATCTATATATCTATCCATCCATCCATCTATATATCTACCCATCTATCGCTTGGTCATCCATCCATCCATCTATATATCTATCCATCCATCCATCTATATATCTACCCATCTATCGCTCTCTCATCCATCCATCCATCTATATATCTATCCATCCATCCATCTATATATCTACCCATCTATCGCTTGGTCATCCATCCATCCATCTATATATCTATCCATCCATCCATCTATATATCTATCCATCCATCCATCTATATATCTACCCATCTATCGCTCTCTCATCCATCCATCCATCCATCCATCTATCCATCTATCGCTCTCTCATCCATCCATCCATCCATCTATATATCTATCCATCCATCCATCTATATATCTACCCATCTATCGCTTGGTCATCCATCCATCCATCTATATATCTATTCATCCATCCATCTATATATCTACCCATCTATCGCTCTCTCATCCATCCATCCATCCATCTATATATCTATCCATCCATCCATCTATATATCTACCCATCTATCGCTCTCTCATCCATCCATCCATCTATATATCTACCCATCTATCGCTTGGTCATCCATCCATCCATCTATATATATATCTATCTATCCATCCATCCATCTATATATCTACCCATCTATCGCTTGGTCATCCATCCATCCATCTATATATATATCTATCTATCCATCCATCCATCTATATATCTACCCATCTATCGCTTGGTCATCCATCCATCCATCTATATATCTATTCATCCATCCATCTATATATCTACCCATCTATCGCTCTCTCATCCATCCATCCATCCATCTATATATCTATCCATCCATCCATCTATATATCTACCCATCTATCGCTCTCTCATCCATCCATCCATCTATATATCTACCCATCTATCGCTTGGTCATCCATCCATCCATCTATATATATATCTATCTATCCATCCATCCATCTATATATCTACCCATCTATCGCTTGGTCATCCATCCATCCATCTATATATATATCTATCTATCCATCCATCCATCTATATATCTACCCATCTATCGCTTGGTCATCCATCCGTCCGTCCATCCATCCAAAAAGTGTCCCACTCCCCCTGAGTTCCCCATATTGAGACTACAAGCTATAGCTAAAGCCGGCTAATTGAGCTTATTCAGCGTATTTTAAAACAATTCATGTCAATCATTTCACAACGAGACGAGCCGCTGGCAGAAGCTCCGCCCATTACACAAGCTCACATCTGTTGTGTAACGCGCCAATGAAGCGAGTAAACTCAATGTTCAAGCGGCCAACTACACACGATTTATTAGCATTAGCATGAGTGAAACTTTGGACAGGTGGTGGCGCTAGAGGGATTGAGTTAGAGACTGGAAAGGCAGAAGGAGCTTGGCCCTGAGGATGATCTTACGGATCTGATCTCCCGATCCTGGAGGATGCAGTTGCAGGAATAAGCGTCGTCTCTATAAGGACACATCACCTCTGCATCTGTGCAGTTCAGGACGGTTTCCTTCAGGCATTCCCTGCAGGAGAAACACATGAGCGGTGTAACACATGAGCGGTGTAGCACATGAGCGGTGTAACACATGAGCGGTGTAACACATGAGCGGTGTAACACATGAGCGGTGTAGCACATGAGCGGTGTAACCCATGAGCGGTGTAACACATGAGCGGTGTAACACATGAGCGGTGTAACACATGAGCGGTGTAGCACATGAGCGGTGTAACACATGAGCGGTGTAACACATGAGCGGTGTAGCACATGAGCGGTGTAACACATGAGCGGTGTAACACGTGAGCGGTGTAACACATGAGCGGTGTAACCCATGAGCGGTGTAACACATGAGCGGTGTAACCCATGAGCGGTGTAACACATGAGCGGTGTAACACGTGAGCGGTGTAACACGTGAGCGGTGTAACACATGAGCGGTGTAACGCATGAGCGGTGTAACGCATGAGCGGTGTAGCACATGAGCGGTGTAGCACATGAGCGGTGTAACACATGAGCGGTGTAGCACATGAGCGGTGTAACACATGAGCGGTGTAACCCATGAGCGGTGTAACCCATGAGCGGTGTAACCCATGAGCGGTGTAACACATGAGCGGTGTAACCCATGAGCGGTGTAACACATGAGCGGTGTAACACATGAGCGTTGTAACACACACGAGCGGTGTAACACACACATGAGCGGTGTAACACATGAGCGGTGTAACACATGAGCGGTGTAGCACATGAGCGGTGTAACACATGAGCGGTGTAACCCATGAGCGGTGTAACACATGAGCGGTGTAACCCATGAGCGGTGTAACCCATGAGCGGTGTAACCCATGAGCGGTGTAACACATGAGCGGTGTAACACACACATGAGCGGTGTAACACATGAGCGGTGTAACACATGAGCGGTGTAACACACACGAGCGGTGTAGCACATGAGCGGTGTAACACATGAGCGGTGTAACCCATGAGCGGTGTAACACATGAGCGGTGTAACCCATGAGCGGTGTAACCCATGAGCGGTGTAACCCATGAGCGGTGTAACACATGAGCGGTGTAACACACACATGAGCGGTGTAACACATGAGCGGTGTAACACATGAGCGGTGTAACACACACGAGCGGTGTAACACATGAGCGGTGTAACACATGAGCGGTGTAACCCATGAGCGGTGTAGCACATGAGCGGTGTAACACATGAGCGGTGTAACCCATGAGCGGTGTAACGCATGAGCGGTGTAACCCGTGAGCGGTGTAACCCGTGAGCGGTGTAACACGTGAGCGGTGTAACACGTGAGCGGTGTAGCACATGAGCGGTGTAACCCATGAGCGGTGTAGCACATGAGCGGTGTAACACATGAGCGGTGTAACGCATGAGTGGTGTAACGCATGAGCGGTGTAACGCATGAGCGGTTTAACGCATGAGCGGTGTAACCCATGAGCGGTGTAACCCATGAGCGGTGTAGCACATGAGCGGTGTAACGCATGAGCGGTGTAACGCATGAGTGGTGTAACGCATGAGCGGTGTAACGCATGAGCGGTGTAACGCATGAGCGGTGTAGCACATGAGCGGTGTAGCACATGAGCGGTGTAACACATGAGCGGTGTAGCACATGAGCGGTGTAACACATGAGCGGTGTAACCCATGAGCGGTGTAACCCATGAGCGGTGTAACACATGAGCGGTGTAACACACACATGAGCGGTGTAACACATGAGCGGTGTAACACATGAGCGTTGTAACACACACATGAGCGGTGTAACACATGAGCGGTGTAACACATGAGCGGTGTAGCACATGAGCGGTGTAGCACATGAGCGGTGTAACCCATGAGCGGTGTAACCCATGAGCGGTGTAACACATGAGCGGTGTAACACACACATGAACGGTGTAACACATGAGCGGTGTAACACATGAGTGGTGTAACACACACATGAGCGGTGTAACACATGAGCGGTGTAACACATGAGCGGTGTAACCCATGAGCGGTGTAACCCATGAGCGGTGTAACACATGAGCGGTGTAACACATGAGCGGTGTAACCCATGAGCGGTGTAACCCATGAGCGGTGTAACACATGAGCGGTGTAACCCATGAGCGGTGTAACACATGAGCGGTGTAACCCATGAGCGGTGTAACCCATGAGCGGTGTAACACATGAGCGGTGTAACCCATGAGCGGTGTAACCCATGAGCGGTGTAACCCATGAGCGGTGTAACACATGAGCGGTGTAGCACCTGCAGAAGCTGTGCAGGCACTCTCTCAGCACAGCGCCCTCTCCTGGCCGGATGTTGGAGAAGCAGATGGCACAGTCCAGCTGATCCGTGTTGCCCACCAGACTCTGGGAATCGGTTTCCAGGAGTTCTTGGAAATTCTTCTTGCGTTCTTCTATCAGAGACTGTGAGTGAACGGACACAGCAAACATTCCTTATTTAAACATGTGAGTAATAATTATTGATATTATATGTGTATTTAATTCATAAAAACAACCATGTGTGTTTTTAATCTTCTTAAGAATGTGTTGTACTGTAATTTCACAGCATTTTATCCTGTTGGTAAATATAAAAACCGATGTACATGATCCGGCATGATAAAAAAGATACAATATCTTTTTTGTTTTTTATTCAGGACTACTAAATTGCTTTAATTTGCTTCATTGGTTTTTATTAGAAATATTAATGCTGCATGTTATTCTGTGATTAAGTAAACTCAGACTCTCTGAACGTCCATCTTATATCCTATAAAGCACTGGAGATGCAGTGTGTAGTCCAGTGTGTGTGTGTGTTCACTGTAGTCCAGTGTGTGTGTGTTCACTGTAGTCCAGTGTGTGTGTGTTCACTGTAGTCCAGTGTGAGTGTGTTCACTGTAGTCCAGTGTGTGTGTGTTCACTGTAGTCCAGTATGTGTGTGTGTTCACTGTAGTCCAGTGTGTGTGTGTTCACTGTAGTCCAGTGTGAGTGTGTTCACTGTAGTCCAGTGTGTGTGTGTGTTCACTGTAGTCCAGTGTGAGTGTGTTCACTGTAGTCCAGTGTGTGTGTGTTCACTGTAGTCCAGTGTGTGTGTGTTCACTGTAGTCCAGTGTGAGTGTGTTCACTGTAGTCCTGTGTGTGTGTGTTCACTGTAGTCCAGTGTGTGTGTGTTCACTGTAGTCCAGTGTGTGTGTGTTCACTGTAGTCCTGTGTGTGTGTGTTCACTGTAGTCCAGTGTGAGTGTGTTCACTGTAGTCCAGTGTGTGTGTGTTCACTGTAGTCCAGTGTGAGTGTGTTCACTGTAGTCCAGTGTGAGTGTGTTCACTGTAGTCCAGTGTGTGTGTGTTCACTGTAGTCCAGTGTGAGTGTGTTCACTGTAGTCCAGTGTGTGTGTGTTCACTGTAGTCCAGTGTGTGTGTGTTCACTGTAGTCCAGTGTGTGTGTGTTCACTGTAGTCCAGTGTGTGTGTGTTCACTGTAGTCCAGTGTGAGTGTGTTCACTGTAGTCCAGTGTGAGTGTGTTCACTGTAGTCCAGTGTGTGTGTGTTCACTGTAGTCCAGTGTGTGTGTGTTCACTGTAGTCCAGTGTGTGTGTGTTCACTGTAGTCCAGTGTGTGTGTGTTCACTGTAGTCCAGTGTGAGTGTGTTCACTGTAGTCCAGTGTGTGTGTGTTCACTGTAGTCCAGTGTGTGTGTGTTCACTGTAGTCCAGTGTGAGTGTGTTCACTGTAGTCCAGTGTGTGTGTGTTCACTGTAGTCCTGTGTGTGTGTGTGTTCACTGTAGTCCAGTGTGAGTGTGTTCACTGTAGTCCAGTGTGTGTGTGTTCACTGTAGTCCAGTGTGAGTGTGTTCACTGTAGTCCAGTGTGAGTGTGTTCACTGTAGTCCTGTGTGTGTGTGTTCACTGTAGTCCAGTGTGAGTGTGTTCACTGTAGTCCAGTGTGTGTGTGTTCACTGTAGTCCAGTGTGTGTGTGTTCACTGTAGTCCAGTGTGTGTGTGTTCACTGTAGTCCAGTGTGTGTGTGTTCACTGTAGTCCAGTGTGTGTGTGTTCACTGTAGTCCAGTGTGTGTGTGTTCACTGTAGTCCAGTGTGAGTGTGTTCACTGTAGTCCAGTGTGAGTGTGTTCACTGTAGTCCAGTGTGTGTGTGTTCACTGTAGTCCAGTGTGAGTGTGTGTTCACTGTAGTCCAGTGTGAGTGTGTGTTCACTGTAGTCCAGTGTGTGTGTGTGTGTGTTCACTGTAGTCCAGTGTGAGTGTG
>NC_137120.1:41616086-41676086 GCF_949357685.1 Gobio gobio
ATATATATATATATATATATATATATATATATATATATATATATATATATATATATATATATATATATATATATATATATATATATATATAAATTAGATGTCCAAAAAACAAACAATAAAAGTGCTGTGCTTCTATGGTATCTGTAATTCTGTATATGTTCTGCAGCTGATTTAACCCATAACATTTAGGTTTGTAGGGGTCATTTAATATATTTATCTCGAGTCGGTGACGTTAAATCATATTTTTAAAGCTCATTAACATGTTAGCCATTGTTTTTAGTGTGATACCATATTCATATATCTATAGAATTTAATTATTTACTCTATATTCAATGCCAGAATACAGTAGAGCTATTATAATGGACATTTAGTGTGTAAAAATGAAGCATTCTAACACTGTTTACAAACATGGCAGGGTCCAAAGTACGTGTTGTTAGTGTAATAATTAACTACATCACAATAGAAATGACTGAATATGAATAAAATGTTTGTTTACATCTAAGAAAGGCCGTAAAAAGTGCATTGCGCATTTTTACCTTATATATAAAAGTAAACAAACAAACAACAGCCGCTTCTCAACTCAACAACAGCGACTGTAACACAAATATACGAGTAAAAGACACTTACCGACCATAGGACAGTTGTGTGGAAACACTCGTCGTGTTGTGTAAGTGTGTGTGTGTGTGTGTGTGTGTGTGTGTGTGTGTGTGTGTGTGTGTGTGTACAAGACCCGGTTAATTAAAATATCCGAGTTATTCTCAAAACAGGGGATTTTAGAGGAATGAAAAGTGAAAGAAGCCACTTCAGGAAGTTCTGAGGAAAGTCTCGAGAGCTTGCGCAACTCCGTCGACACACGCGGAAGACTGTAGTAGCTACTAATGCTGTACATTTAGGCGATATAATACAATAATATTACAATATATTATAATAATTATAGTTTTTTTTCGCGAGCAAACGTAGCCAAATTAAGTCATAATAAAAAAAGTTAGCAGTAAACGTGACCGCTTTCGTTGAAATAGTGTTTGTAAAAAATATAAATATTAAAAAAAAATAACTTGTTTTGACTTTTATCGAGGTGTTCTCGCGAGATTTGACAGCGCAACTCCATCGACACACGCAGAAGACCGTAGTATTTATTTATTTATGTTTTATATTAATTCAAAGAACAATAACATAATGTATCCGGAAACAGTATAACAAGAAAAAAGAGGTAAAAATGTACAATAAATAAAAAAAGTTGGCAATGGGGAAAAAATTCAGAGCAAAAACATAAAATAAATCCATAGATAAACATAAAATAAATGTATTAGTAAGTTCTTAAAGCGTTCTTATTCAAAGAATCTCTGATACTGTCAATATATAAACACATTTCAGTTAAGAACATTTGGTAAATTTACACTTATGAAAGTGAAATTTGGTTAATAATATAACATTCTTGTTCAGAATAGCTAGTAAAGCCAAAGAGCACATTTTCCCACAAGAGTGAAAGAGTACAGTAGTATTAATGCTGTACATTTATGCTCTATATATAATAAATAATATTACAATATATTAAAATAATTACAGTTTTTTGCGAGCAGAAAAATATATATATTCGTAGCGAACGTAGCCAAATTAAGTCATAACAGCAACAAAAATAGCGGTAAATGTGACTGCTTTGGTTGAAATAGTGTTTGGAAACGAATATAAAATAATTATTTAAAAAATTGTGTTGACTTTTATCGCGGTGCTCTCGCGAGATTTGAGAGAGGGCACATTGCGCTGCGCGTGCTGTGAATGAAGGACGAACACACACAGTGAGTTTATCAGTCTTTAGACCTCTAAACAGTTGTTTAATTGCATGATACAATGTAAATAGTGTTTTAATCTCCGTAGCTTAAGTGTGTTGGGTTATATTCAATACAGACCATGCACGTGAGCTTGAATAAACCCCAAAAATGCTTCTTATTTTAATAATAATTCACCTTTAGTACTTGGTGCATTCTCATATACCTCGCTACTGAATAATTACCATGTTAGCATTGCAGCTATATTTATATAAACACCATTCATGAGGTCATCAGTTCTGAACACGTGTTATTTCTTCATTCTAGCAGATCATCTGAAAGGATTTCACCGCTAGTAATGGAGGAAGCCTCTACATTTGAGCGCCATGTTCAGAAAAACGCTTCAGTTTATCATTATATGAAGATATCTCTGTAAGTGTCATGAGACAGGTCAGTTTTGATCTGGTCATTTTTATGGCATTCTTTAGATGGTGCATGTAAAACGGCCGAAACCTTTCTTTGCTTTTTTTTGTTGTTTTTAGGGTTTTGGAGAATGGAAACAGAAATATTTCTCCTGCAGAGTTCAAGCAATTGATGATTCGTGGACTTAAAGACCTGTACGGAGAGGTGAGCTCGTCTCAGCCATGAACGAGTATAGCTTCTGTAACGGTTCACAATTTAAAGGGATAGTTCACCCAGAAATGTTCTCCTCTCCTTCAAGTCAAACCCGTCAGCCCTTCGTTCATCTTCAGAACACAGATGAAGATATTTCTGATGAAGTCCGAGAGCTCTCTGAGCCCCCTATAGACAGCAATTTAACACTTTTAAGGGCCAGAAAGGAAGTAAAGACATCGTTAAAATAGCCCATGTGACTCCAGTGGTTCAACCTTAATGTGATGAAGAGATGAGAATACTTTAGTGCGCAAAAACAAACACAAATACCGACTTTATTCAACAATTACCGTCTCCAGAGCTGTTGGCGTAGTAAATACAGTGCAGTGCTTCCGCGTTATGTGGCGTTCACACCGGACGCGATTCGCGCGAAGGTGGACGCGTGTACATTTTGAGTTTACTCGCGCGAATCGCGCGTGACATTCACTGCACAACAGATGCGAATTCGCGTCATGGGCGGGGCTTCCGCCAGCAGCTCGTCTCGTTGAGAAATGGCTGACATGGACTGTGTTAACATGTCCTTTTTTTTGTTCATATCTACTGTTAATGTGTGGCAAAACGTAGTTTTAAGACTTTTTCAGTCGATAATGTAGTTGTTTAAAGCTCAAATCTGTGGTTTATTTACATAAACAGTGCCTATTTGAACATTTTATCTGCCGTTGTCGGAGCTGTGAGCTCCAGCGGATCAGCGCGCTCAGCGCACGTGAAAGCCGGCGAGGGCAACCTTTCCTCGGCCAGTCCTTCTGCCGTCTACCGCTGGCTCTGATGTCTCTGTGGTGTGTCTCGAGCTATAATTCGTCTTGTAACGGCCGATCTTTGGTCTCATGGATCTATAATTTGTTCCCTGGCAAATCGTTTAGGCTGAGGGCAAAGATAAGTTTCATTACTTTATATTTTTAGGCTATAACTGTACGTTGCAGTTGTAACGTTAGCCTACTAGCACTGACTTTGAATGTTTGACTGCATTGTTTGCTTTTTCATGTATAGCTTGTTATACATTACTTATACTTTTGTATTATTGATCATACATAAACTTGCATTTAACAAAAAGAGACTGGGTTGTGTTTCATGTCATTTAATGTTATCACAGTGATAATCATATTGTCTGAACCAGATATTAATATACAGATTTTCTCCTCATTGTTGTCACTACTAGAGCAAGCTCCTGATTGGTTAACGCGGCGCGAAATATCCGCCAAAGTTCAGATTTTTCAACTTGAGCGTTTCGCGCGATTCGCGCGAATCGCGCGTTCAAAACGCTCAAGTCGCGTCCTTCTCGCCGCCTCAATCGCGCGAATCTCGCCGCCTCATTCGCGCGAATCGCGCCGCAGAATGCCATTTCGCGTCTCTGCATTGACTTAACATGTAAATCACTCGCGCGAATCGCGTCCGGTGTGAACGCACCATTACGTCGCACCGTGTCCTAAGATACGCAACGCAATGAGATTCCAGCGACTCATGTCTGCTTTGATGTCACTCGCACATGTGCTGTTGTATGTGCACCGTCCACGGTCCCAAAAATTGGGCTGCACACGGACAGTGCGCGCGGCCATCTGCGGACTCTCCTGATGGCGATAATTACATCACACGGACTGTCAGGGAACTCTCGCGCTCCACTCCATCTGTTGAGAGTGTGAGCTGCAGGGTTCCTACGGGGTTTGGAAAAGTATGGAATTTGATTTGAGTAATTTCCAGGTCTGGAAAAGTATGGAAAAAATAAATCAGAGTATGGAAAAATATTTATGTTTCCAGACTATTGTCCCTATTTCATTTTCTAAATATAAAATTAAGAATTTCTAAATGTATATAATAAATATATACACAATCGTTTTTTTCAATGAATGGAAAACGTGTAGCCTAGCTATGGCAGTAAAGGTCAGACCTGTGTGTTCCTTCCTTTTCACAGTTCAACAGTGGTTAACACAGCACTTTGTAGTTTGAGAAGTAAGTTGGGTTAAGGCCCGGGTATACTTCACTTACCGCGCCCGGACGCATCACGCGCGCAGCCCTATCCGCGCGTCTTTCAAAGTATACTACACAACGGATGCGCAGTAAAAAAAGTCTATGCTCTACCAGACATCGGAGGGCAGCACTGAGTCCTGTCATCAACGGGACATTCGCTGGGCATGATCGGAGAAGAACTGTAGTGCATCCACCATTGCAACATAGTTTGGAAGAAACACTGAAGAATCAAAAATTCTCTCTTTTTTCCAAGCGTGTTGTTTTTAAACCGGTCTTTGCACACTCTTCTTCGACGGCTGAACACTGTGCTCAATACTGTGCGTATTGCCACCTAGTGGACTCTTCTGTACTGCTGGCGCATGCGCTGTTGCACGCGGACCGTCCGCGCGGTCTGAAAATTTGGGCTGCGCGCGGATGGGGTGTGCGGCCGGCCGCGACCCCTCCGAGTGACGAAAATTACGTCATGCGGGCGGTGCACGAACGCGGACGGCCGAAGTATACCCGGGCCTTTAGAGTCGATGGTGGAGTTCTTAAAGGAATAGTACACCGAAAATGAAAATTTGTCATTATTTCACCCCCATGTCTTTCAAAACCATAAGACTTTATTATATTAACATTTTTAATATTTTAAATCTGAGAGATTTTAGTCCCTTTATTAAAGGACTAGTTCACCCCAAAATGAAAATGTCCTAATCATTTACTCACCTCAATGCCATCCAAGATATCCAGGCCTTACTTTCTTCAGTGAAAGATAAATTCAGTTTTTGAGCATTTTGGATGGCATTGGGGTGAGTAAATGATTAGGACGTTTTCATTTTGAGGTGAACTAATGCTTTAAATATCTTCATGTGTCCAAGATTTCCAAGATTAACAAAAGTCTTATTAGTTTAGAATGACATGAGGGTAAGTAAATTATGATAGAAATTACATTTTTGGGTAAATTAATAACCCTTTAAAAAAAATTGACTGATTTAGCATTTTGATCGTTAAGATCACAAAAGGCAATATTTTAATATAGGATTTCTAAATATTAGATAGCCTACATAGAGGTTTTGACTCAGAGTGTAACAGACTTGTCGGAACCAATAGCATTGTGGGTAAGTGGTTCGCCATGTAGTGCTGTTGTGCTTCGGGAGACCTGAGTTCGAGTCCTGCCTCATGGACTTTCCCCAACCCCCCCCCCCCCTCTCTCTCCCTCCTTACTTCCTGTCTTGCTACTTTCCTATCCTAATAAAAGGCAAAAACGGCAATACTAAATCTGTAGAATGTAACACTTGTTAGCAGTTGAATTTGAAAACATTTTTATCAGAACAAGTTAAATATGGTCGCAAAAATCTGTAGGAAGTCTGGAAATTCGAGTCTGGAAAAGTATGGAATTTTGAAATAAATTGTGTAGGAACCCTGGAGCTGGTCAAGGTACACTCCTTTGGCCAGGAAGGCCGGGTTTGGTTAATTTCCCGCATCCAGATGCGTCACACACGCAGTCGAATGAGCGCGGATGACCGAGTTCAATGCGCTGTTGTATGCGCACCTTCCATGCATTCTCAAAAAAAAACAAAAAAAAATTTAATTCCATTGAGCTGCATGCTGACGGGATACTTTGGACTTAAGTGCAGATGGGTTCGGAATGCGTGCTTCTGAGTGAACTTTGTCCGCAAGTGGTCAAGTCACTCATACGCTGTGGCATGCGCACCGAAGGCCCTCCTGTTGACGAGAATTTACGTCACACGAATGGTGCGCAGAACGCAGACATCCAAAGTATACCTGGAGCTTTAAGGTCAGCGTTTTTAGGCTCGTTACAAACTGTAATGGTGCCGTCATGACCTGATGGTTGATCTGGAGGCTAGGTGTGAACCTCCGTTTAAGCCTTTAGAATCCTTGAATATAAAGGCCTGTACACACCGGGACGAATATCGCGCGCGCTTATCGCCAGCGTTTTTCGTGCCGTTTTTCGGCGCGTCTTGAGTGTTCACACCCAAGCGATTTTCACTGGCGCTGCGCCGAGTGAACGTGCACATTCAGTAGATGCGCTCCCGGTACACAAGATGGTGCTGCGGCACTTTAAGCCTCTGACACTCGCTTGTCACACAGAAGGAGAAGAGAGACAGTATTTACGTGCTTGCCAAAACCACAGATATATTATGTATATGGACAAAACCATTCACACACTTTTTGCTAACTGGCAAGCAGCATTAGCAGTTCATCTTCTTCTTTGTCTACTTACTACTTCTTCGTCGTATCAATGTGTGCTCGGCAAGGGCGTTTTGTGCTTGAGCGCCACCAAGTCGTGTTTTACTGTCACTTCAGCAGCTCCAGGCACGTGAACAAAAGCGCTGATCTCATTGGTCGGCCAGTTTTTTACGCGCCGCGTCAAAATAAAAAAACGAACCCGAGGCGTTTTTTTAAAAATGACGCTTTTACGCCTGGCGTTTTGCGCGTCGGTGTGAACACTCACATTGGCGCCCATTGTTTAGTCCCGAGGCGTTAAACGTCGGCGATAAACGCGTGCGAAAATCGTCCCGGTGTGAACAGGCCTTAAGGATGATTCTTTGTCATGGATACTGGCACCAGCAAAGCATGTTGGTTATCTTCATGCGCTATTGGTGCCCTTTTGATGCCCTTTGCTGTTTGCACCCAAGCTGCACTTGGTGGTGTTGCATCCAAATGCGGCGTATATGCCTAAAGTCAGGTTGGGAGTATGCTCTCGTTCGAGCTGTCTGCCCTGTGAAGTCTCTGACTCAGAGGAAAACAGGATACTTGCTTTGTGCTTTGCGCCATTTGCGATTTGTACGCAGGTGCATTGGGCAGTTGCAGGCTATGCACTCGCCTGACCAGCCTTTGGTCATGTTTTCCAGCTCAGCCAGTGGGAAGCCGCTATCTGAGCGATGTCTTTCACATTGGATTGTACAAGGCTATTTCTATAGCATGGAAGGAGTTGGTTCTGCCTGGTGAGGTGTGTGAGCACTCTAAAGGGCATGGAGATGTCAGGGGCTTGGGTTAATATTCTCTGGGATGCCAGCTGGGCATCACTGTGCGTTTGTCCGCTGGACCCGCTAGTTGCCACTACGGCAACAGTAACTCAGACTGTGCAACCACAGGGGTTTTTATAGGGGCCATGCATCTTTCCCTCGGAAAAGGGTTATGTGGCGGTGCTGGTCTATTACACTTAGTTCAGCGACTTGGCGGGGCGTGAATATATGTCCCATAGTCATGTGTTGTACCGAGTTGACCGACTGAATGGGAACGTTGAGTTATGCATATAACAACTGTTCCCAGAAGGAGGGAAACGAGATACAACACATGACTATGGGACAGATATTCACGCCCCGCCAAGTCGCTGAACTAAACGTAATAGACCAGCACCGCCACATAACCCTTTTCCGTCGCCCACGTCGTAATGCGTCATTGGCCTTTCAGGCGTGAATAAAGGTGTCTTCAGCAGATGGCGCTAGAGCGCGATATCCCATAGTCATGTGTTGTACCTCGTTTCCCTCCTTCTGGGAACAGTAGTTATATGCATAACTCAACGTTATGAATCAGTGAGTCGATTCAGCGGTTTGGAGCGTTATGAATCAGTGAGTCGATTCAGCGGTTTGGAGCGTTATGAATCAGTGAATCGATTCAGCGGTTCAGAGCGTTATGAATCAGTGAGTCGATTCAGCTGTTTGGATCGCGAAAGTCACGTATTTCAGCAGTTTGACACGCGATCTGAATCATGAATCGACTCACTGATTCATAACGCTTCGAAGCTTCATGATGCCGTGTTTTGAAATCGGTCATCACTATATAAGTCGCTATTTAGGTTTTGATTGCGCACAAAAACTATTCTCGTCTCTTCATAAAGTTATTGTTGACCCGCTGTAGTGAGATAGACTTTGTATCGACGTCTTTAGTGTCTTTTATGGGTCTTGAGTGTGTAAAGTGCATTGAGCCAATGGACTGGAGTCCTTTCTGAGCCATCGGATTTACACTAAGGTCTGGTCCACACGTACACGGGTATTATTATAACCAGAGTTTTTCCTCCTCCGTGTTCCGAAGATGAACGGAGGTCTGACGGGTGTCCAACCACATGAGGCTCAGCCATTAATGACAGAATTTACATTTTTGGGTGAACTAACGCTTTAAGAGATCGCACTTTGTGCATTGGAAGCACTCAAATGTCTGTTTTGTAAAGCTACCTCTGTAAAACAGGAAGTTATTTATTCATTTTTTCAGAAGTTGTAGCTTATTCCTTTTATAAAGCTGCAGAACTTGACTCAATGTTTTGTAAATTTGAGCCGTGTGTTTATTAAGGTCTTCAATAAAACAAGATGAGAACTTAAATATTCCCAGCACTTTCTGTGATGTAGTGCTTTTTTTCTCTTTTTCATCAAACCGCAGTTTTTGCAAGTTCCATCGCATAAAATTGCATAAATATCCCGCATTTTCCATCGCATATTTTAAGAAAACGTGCCACATAATCAAGGATTTTTGCCCGCAACAATCACAAAAAAAAGCCGCATTTTTCTGGAAGGACTGAAATTGTTTAATGATATTCTATGTCTATATATCCTGCGTTCTGACTGTTTCTGATGTTCAATATATTTTATCTATGGCAGATTGGAGCTTCTATTCCATTTGATCTGCTGAAGTTTGATGAGAACAAACTGACCGGCATACTCCGAGTGTACAACAGGTGAGGACTGATCCTAGGACAGATTTAGGCTAAGCAATGGTTTACTTGACGTACAGAACTGTTTGCAAACATGGGGTGTACCTCTGGGCTCAGGTTTGGGACCGTTTTAATTTCAAATTTTTTTGTTGAAAGTAGTATCTAAAATGAATACACACACCCATTTTGTCTGTCTAATGATGTTTTAATGTTCTCTTGTCTTCATCTCAGCGGGCTGGTGAAATTGTGGAGTGCATTAACGTTACTTGGATCCTTTCAAAATGAGCCGTGCGCCTTCAGAATCACACAGGTACGGTTTCACATGAAGCTGATTCAACATTTACTGGAGCCCTGAGTCTGCAGTCTTTGATTGCCACTGGATTGCAGTAAAGAGCTCGTGGATCAATTATATCTCGGCCAGGAATGACTCGGCATCATTTTAGCGTGGCTATTGGCATTCTGTCAGAAAGGCGGTTCCTGTGTGGCTGTTTATCTCGTTTTAGATACTGAAACCCTTCAAGTTCTGTGTTGTGTGACTCTAATTTTCTTTCTATCGTTACAGGTGTCGCCGTTTTTGCTAGCATTGTCTGGGAATAGCCGTGAGCTCCAGTTGACATTGTGAGGTCGGCCTACAAAACAATACCTTGGAAAAAATAATGACGTTCTTTCTTAGAAGAGGTATTTTCTACAGAGATATGTACCATTTTGTCAACTCAGCACTGGTGGTTCCTGCATCCCTCGCTGCGGGGCAAAGGTCGCTTCACATCGGGGAACGGGCCTCGCTTAGCAAAGCATTCAGTGCCAGAGACGTCGCGCTTTTTGCTGAGCTGACAGGGGACACGAATCCTCTCCACCTCGACCCCGAATACGCCAAAACCACCTCTTTTGAGACGCCCATTGTGCACGGAGTGCTGATTAACGGTCTGATCTCAGCAGTTCTTGGGACTAAGTTGCCCGGGAAAGGCTGTGTGTTTCTCCACCAGGAAATACGCTTTCCAGCGCCCCTGTACATCGGAGAGGAGGTCGTGGCGGAAGTGGAGGTTCGAAAGATCAAAATGTCCTTCGCTTTCATTGCCGTTTCCTGCGCTGTCAAAGACAAAGTGGTCATGGAGGGAGATGTCATGGTTATGATGCCGCAGAATGGAGAGCGATCGTGAGGAGTTGGAGTCCGTTTTTGGGTTATACTGCCAGGAGTTAAAGGGTTAGTTCAGCCAAAAATGTAAATTCTGTCATTAATGACTGAGCCTCATGTGGTTGGACACCCGTCAGACCTCCGTTCATCTTCAGACACAAATGAAGATATTTTAGTGTAAATCTGATGCTCTGAAAGGCCTCCATTGGCTCAACTTTACACTCTCAAGACCCTTAAAAGACACTAAAGACGTCCATACAAAGTCCATCTCACTACAGCGGCTCTACAATAACTTTATGAATCGGCGAGAATAGTTTTTGTGCGCAAAAAAACCCTAAATAACGACTTATATAGTGATGACGATTTCAAAACACGGCATCATGAAGCTTCGAAGCGTTATGAATCAGTGAGTCGATTCAGCGGTTCAGAGCGTTATGAATCAGTGAGTCGATTCAGCAGTTCAGAGCGTTATGAATCAGTGAGTCGATTCAGCAGTTTGGATCACCAAATTTCAGCAGTTTGACGGTTTGACATGCGATCCGAATCATGAATCGACTCACTGATTCATAACGCTTCGAAGCTTCATGAGGCCGTGTTTTGAAATCGTCATCACTATATAAGTCGTTATTTAGGGTTTTTTGCGCACAGAAACTATTCTCGTCTTCATAAAGTTATTGTAGAGCCGCTGTAGTGAGATGGACTTTGTAACTTTAGTCTTTAGTGTCTTTTAAGGGTCTTGAAAGTGTAAAGTTGAGCCAATGGAGGCCTTTCAGAGCATCAGATTTACACTAAAATATCTTCATTTGTGTCTGAAGATGAACGGAGGTCTGACGGGTGTCCAACCACATGAGGCTCAGTCATTAATGACACAATTTACATTTTTGTGTGAACTAACCCTTTAATGTTCTCCGCTTATTTTTGTTCTTTTGAAATGTGACGCTCACTCAAAGATTCATTTGTTCTGTTTCAATAAACTGTGAGAAAATAACCTGTTGGCTTAGTTCTTTGGTGTCCAACCTTGACAAGCAGATAATATAAAAGCAGTGCTGTTAAAGCTGCACTATGTAAGATTTTTTCAGTAAATATCCAAACACCACTAGACCAGAGTACTCAATATCCCAAATGTTTCCGACTATTTGTAAATGGTGAGATGCTCTTTTACCCGAGGAACTGGGACGTGTGAGGGCGTGGCCTGTCGATGACATCATATCCACGGTTTTATTCTGCAGAAACGCTTTCCTCTCACTGCAGTGTGAACAAGTGTCATAGCAGAGTAACGCCATCCCATCATCAACACACTCAGATGTGTCTAATATGAAAACTTAGTGCACCTTTTAACATAATAGTATTACAATTACATCGAAAGAAAAGTTGGCATTTGCTGGTTTATTTAAAGGAACACTCCACTATTTTTGAAAATGGGCTCATTCTCCGACTCCTCTAGAGTTAAACCGTTTTCTCATCCATTCAGCCGATCTCCGGGTCTGCACTTTTAGCATAGCTTAGCATAGATCATTGAATCTGATTAGACCGTTGGCATCTCGCTCAAAAACGACCAAAGAGTGTTGATATTTCTCCTATTTAAAACTCGACTCCTCTGTCGTTCCATTGTGTGCTAAGACCGACGGAAAATGAGAAGTTGTGATGTTCTAGGCCGATATGGCAGGAACTATTCTCTCATTCCTGCGTAATAATCAAGAGCTGTGAGCTGCCCCATGAGTGCAGCGGCGCAATGATATTACACAGCGGCTGAAAATAGGCTAACTTCAGTCAACATAACCAACGGGACGACCGGCTCACACAGGGAGCGCTGGGACTATTTTCAGCCGCTGCGGAATATCATATCAAGAGAGATGCTAACGGTCTAATCAGATTCAATGATCTATGCTAAGCTATGCGTAGAGTGCGTGCTATGCTTAAAACGGTCAAACTCAACTGTTTAACTCTAGGTGAGTCGGAGAATGAGTCGAAAAATAGTGGCATGTTCCTTTAAAACTAAATCTTCTGTAATGCATCCATGTTTTCCCAGTGTAAAAACATTTATCTTAATCCTCAATGCTTTCATTGTAGCTCTCTCCAGAGTTCAGTGAAAAATGTGTTTATAAGCAATAAAAAGTTGAATATTTGGTGTATACTTTGTACATTGGGCAAAAAGTCTATAAACAATAATTATGAATAAAAACTAAGACATCATATTTGAGTGTTACTCCAACTGGTCACATGATTTTCCCATGTCAACATTTAGCCTCAATGCTAGCAGCTTTGCAAAGATGCAAAGCTTGTGTGTTACAAACGCCAACATAATACGCATCACAACAGACATATAAATGAAGTTGAAAATTTTTATTTGTTACTTTGCCAAGTTTAATTTCATACCGAGCCTCACAAGAGAAGATATGACTAAATTTAGCCGTGTGGTTTCCTGTCAGAGTGGGCTACTATAACACAGCGTCACTTTTTTCATTGGAAAACAACTTAAGTACTGTATGTATATATTCGGTGTTTTAAATGGACAGGGTTAAAATATTTGTACAAAAGCGCGTCGTTGAAAATTGTTTGTTACTTTGCCATGTTTCATTTCATACCGAGCCTCACAAGAAAAGATATGACTGAATTTAGCCGTTAGCCTTGTGTGGTTTCCTTTCAGAGTGGGCTACTATAACACAGCGTCACTTTCTTCATTTTCGATTCTATTGTCAGGGAAATACAACTTAAGGACTGTACACATGTATATAGTCGGTGTTTTAAATGGACAGGCTTGAAAGATTTGTACAAAAGCGCGTCGTTGACTTTCTCTCGAGTAGACGAGCTCCTCTCAGGCAAATCATCTACGTCGTCACATTTCACTGGCAGTTTCTGATTCGTTTCTCCCACGTTGTCACAAGCACAGTCGCGCAGTGAACCGTCACGTCCTTTTACCGACAGGGGCGGGCTCTCGGTTAAACCGAACCCTGTCGAACCGGGGGTGTTTGGTGTTGTTTTGATGCGGGATGGCGTTCATGGAGCAGCAGCCGCAGCCGTTGTCCGGGAGGAAGCCGCCGCTGGACGACACCGTCCCGCTGAGCGCCGTGATCGAGGCCAGCCAGAGCTTACAGTCGCACACGGTAAACAACCACCGGGAGCTTCTCCCGAAGAGCAATAACACCGATTATAAATGCGCATTGAACTGCCAGCAGATCAGGGTTAATGTGGCTTGAGGGTTGATTCAACTCATTGTTGATTAATCGATTATTTGTCGATTAATCTCATGTTTATGTCTGTAGTAGGAACAATGTACATTTGGTGAAATGTATGTGATTTTTATTTTAAACATTTAGCAAATATCAACTTTAAATAGATGTTTATTTAAAGTCAAATATGCTGAACACAATCAAAACATTTTTTTAAAGTGATATGCTAATATTAGTTTAAGAGGGTATTTAGTACAATCAGTTTTAAACCATCTCTCATGTGACATGTCATGGCTCTGTAATTTGCATTTGTGCTGAATTTCCTTGAGCTAAGCCACAACGGATTCGAGTATTTCCTTTCTCTTCATCTCTTCATCATGATCATATGAACTCTACTTTCGCTTTAGGAAACTTTACAACCTGTTAAATCTTAGTTTGCTCGATGTGAGATCCTAAATCATCCGGTATTATGATTGATTACATATATTTAGTTATTTTGTAATCTGAAGACCCCAGTGTGTAAATCACCTTTGCTCTTGTTTTAGTCGTATGGAAACTTTCAGGTGACATTTTAAAGGACAGTCAAACATTAATGAGTGTAAACGCAGGGTCACCGTGAGGCTTTACGTTTGGTTCTTCTCACTTCCTGATTTGATATTGCTTCACAATTCTTTCATAAAAACCACAAATGTGTGACGACATGGTTCCGGTCTCTTGAATTCCCAATGTTGTGAAGAGATAAAAAAACAAAGCTGGACTTGTTGAGGTCGGGCTGGGGGCGGAAGACCAGCTCAACTGGTTCTTCTGGAGGGGTTTTGCTGTTGTGCTGGTTTTCATGTTTATTTGCTAGTTTGGATTCGGTCATCATTGGGTTTCTCTGTTGACAGGAGTACATCATTCGGGTCCAGAGGGGCGTTTCCACAGACAACAGCTGGACGGTGAGCTAGGACTGTCTGTCTGTCTGTCTGTCTATCTGATGCTGTCTGACTGTCACGCTTCTCTGATGCTGTCTACCTGTCACGCTTCTCTGATGCTGTCTACCTGTCACGCTTCTCTGATGCTGTCTGACTGTCACGCTCTCTAATGCTGTCTGCCTGTCTGTCTGCTTGTCTGTCTGTCGCTCTCTCTGTCGCTGTCTACCTGTCGCTCTCTCTGTCTGTCTGTCTGCCTGTCACGCTTCTCTGATGCTGTCTACCTGTCACGCTTCTCTGATGCTGTCTGCCTGTCACGCTTCTCTGATGCTGTCTGCCTGTCACGCTTCTCTGATGCTGTCTGCCTGTCTGTCTATCTGATGCTGTCTGACTGTCACGCTTCTCTGATGCTGTCTGACTGTCACGCTTCTCTTATGCTGTCTGCCTGTCTGTCTGTCTGCCAGTCACGCATCTCTGATGCTGTCTGCCTGTCTGTCTGTCTGATGCTGTCTGACTGTCACGCTTCTCTGATGCTGTCTGACTGTCACGCTTCTCTGATGCTGTCTGCCTCTCTGTCTGTCGCTCTCTCTGATGCTGTCTGACTGTCACGCTTCTCTGATGCTGTCTGACTGTCACGCTTCTCTGATGCTGTCTGCCTCTCTGTCTGTCACTCTCTCTGATGCTGTCTGACTGTCACGCTTCTCTGATGCTGTCTGCCTCTCTGTCTGTCGCTCTCTCTGATGCTGTCTGACTGTCACGCTTCTCTGATGCTGTCTGCCTCTCTGTCTGTCGCTCTCTCTGATGCTGTCTGACTGTCACGCTTCTCTGATGCTGTCTGACTGTCACGCTTCTCTGATGCTGTCTGCCTCTCTGCCTGTCGCTCTCTCTGATGCTGTCTGCCTGTCTGTCTGCTTGTCTGTCTGTCGCTCTCTCTGATGCTGTCTGCCTGTCTGTCTGCTTGTCTGTCTGTCGCTCTCTCTGTCGCTGTCTACCTGTCGCTCTCTCTGTCTGTCTGTCTGTCTGCCTGCCTGTCACGCTTCTCTGATGCTGTCTACCTGTCACGCTTCTGATGCTGTCTACCTGTCACGCTCTCTGATGCTGTCTGCCTGTCTGTCTGCTTGTCTGTCTGTCGCTCTCTCTGTCGCTGTCTACCTGTCGCTCTCTCTGTCTGTCTGTCTGTCTGCCTGTCACGCTTCTCTGATGCTGTCTGCCTGTCACGCTTCTCTGATGCTGTCTGCCTGTCACGCTTCTCTGATGCTGTCTGCCTGTCTGTCTGTCTACCTGTCACGCTTCTCTGATGCTGTCTGCCTGTCACAGTTCTCTGATGCTGTCTGCCTGTCACGCTTCTCTGATGCTGTCTGCCTGTCACGCTCTCTGATCCTGTCTGTCTGCCTGTCGCTCTCTCTGATGCTGTCTGCCTGTCTGTCTGCTTGTCTGCCTGTCGCTCTCTCTGATGCTGTCTGCCTGGCACGCTTCTCTGATGCTGTCTGCCTGTCATGCTTCTCTGATGCTGTCTGCCTGTCACGCTCTCTGATCCTGTCTGTCTGCCTGTCACGCTTCTCTGATGCTGTCTACCTGTCACGCTTCTGATGCTGTCTACCTGTCACGCTCTCTGATGCTGTCTGTCTGCTTGTCTGTCTGTCGCTCTCTCTGTCGCTGTCTACCTGTCGCTCTCTCTGTCTGTCTGTCTGTCTGTCTGTATGTCTACCTGTCATGCTTCTCTGATGTAGTCTGCCTGTCACGCTTCTCTGATGCTGTCTGCCTGTCACGCTTCTCTGATGCTGTCTGCCTGTCTGTCTGTCTACCTGTCACGCTTCTCTGATGCTGTCTGCCTGTCACGCTTATCTGATGCTGTCTGCCTGTCACGGTTCTCTGATGCTGTCTGCCTGTCACGCTTCTCTGATGCTGTCTGCCTGTCTGTCTGTCTACCTGTCACGCTTCTCTGATGCTGTCTGCCTGTCACGCTTCTCTGATGCTGTCTGCCTGTCACGGTTCTCTGATGCTGTCTGCCTGTCACGCTTCTCTGATGCTGTCTGCCTGTCACGCTCTCTGATCCTGTCTGTCTGCCTGTCGCTCTCTCTGATGCTGTCTGCCTGTCTGTCTGCTTGTCTGCCTGTTGCTCTCTCTGATGCTGTCTGCCTGGCACGCTTCTCTGATGCTGTCTGCCTGTCACGCTTCTCTGATGCTGTCTGCCTGTCACGCTTCTCTGATGCTGTCTGCCTGTCGCTCTCTCTGATGCTGTCTGCCTGTCTGTCTGCTTGTCTGCCTGTCGCTCTCTCTGATGCTGTCTGACTGTCACGCTTCTCTGATGCTGTCTGCCTGGCACGCTTCTCTGATGCTGTCTGCCTGTCACGCTTCTCTGATGCTGTCTGCCTGTCACGCTCTCTGATCCTGTCTGTCTGCCTGTCGCTCTCTCTGATGCTGTCTGCCTGTCTGTCTGCTTGTCTGCCTGTCGCTCTCTCTGATGCTGTCTGACTGTCACGCTTCTCTGATGCTGTCTGCCTGTCACGCTTCTCTGATGCTGTCTGCCTGTCACGCTTCTCTGATGCTGTCTGCCTGTCACGCTCTCTGATCCTGTCTGTCTGCCTGTCGCTCTCTCTGATGCTGTCTGCCTGTCTGTCTGCTTGTCTGCCTGTCGCTCTCTCTGATGCTGTCTGACTGTCACGCTTCTCTGATGCTGTCTGCCTGTCACGCTCTCTGATGCTGTCTGTCTGCTTGTCTGTCTGCCGCTCTCTGTGATGCTGTATGCCTGTCTGTCTGCTTGTCTGTCTGTCGCTCTCTCTGATGCTGTCTGTCTCTCTCTCTGATGCTGCCTCTCTCTCTCTCTCTCTGATGCTGCCTCTCTCTCTCTCTCTCTGATGCTGCCTCTCTCTCTCTCTCTGATGTTGTCTCTCTCTCTCTCTGATGCTGTCTCTGTCTCTCTCTCTGATGCTGCCTCACTCTCTCTCTCTCTGATGCTGCCTCTCTCTCTCTCTCTCTGATGCTGCCTATCTCTCTCTCTCTGATGTTGTCTCTCTCTCTCTCTGATGCTGTCTCTGTCTCTCTCTCTGATGCTGCCTCACTCTCTCTCTCTCTGATGCTGTCTCTGTCTCTCTCTCTGATGCTGCCTGTCTCTCTCTCTCTGATGCTGCCTGTCTCTCTCTCTGATGCTGCCTCTCTCTCTCTCTGATGCTGCCTCTCTCTCTCTCTCTCTGATGCTGCCTCTCTCTCTCTCTCTGATGCTGCCTCTCTCTCTCTCTGATGCTGCCTCTCTCTCTCTCTCTGATGCTGTCTCTGTCTCTCTCTCTGATGCTGCCTCTCTCTCTCTCTCTCTCTCTCTCTCTCTCTCTCTCTCTCTCTCTCTCTCTCTCTCTCTCTCTCTCTCTCTCTCTCTCTCTGATGCTGCCTCTCTCTCTCTCTGATGCTGCCTCTCTCTCTCTCTCTAATGCTGCCTCTCTCTCTCTCTCTCTCTCTCTGATGCTGTCTCTGTCTCTCTCTCTGATGCTGCCTCTCTCTCTCTGATGTTGTCTCTCTCTCTCTCTCTGATGCTGCCTCTCTCTCTCTCTCTCTAATGCTGCCTCTCTCTCTCTGATGTTGTCTCTCTCTCTCTCTCTCTCTAATGCTGCCTCTCTCTCTCTCTGATGCTGCCTCTCTCTCTCTCTCTAATGCTGCCTCTCTCTCTCTCTCTCTCTCTCTGATGCTGTCTCTGTCTCTCTCTCTGATGCTGCCTCTCTCTCTCTCTGATGCTGCCTCTCTCTCTCTCTCTCTGATGCTGTCTCTGTCTCTCTCTCTGATGCTGCCTCTCTCTCTCTCTCTGATGCTGCCTCTCTCTCTCTCTCTAATGCTGCCTCTCTCTCTCTCTCTCTCTGATGCTGTCTCTGTCTCTCTCTCTGATGCTGCCTCTCTCTCTCTCTGATGCTGCCTCTCTCTCTCTCTCTCTGATGCTGCCTCTCTCTCTCTCTCTGATGTTGTCTCTCTCTCTCTCTGATGCTGCCTCTCTCTCTCTCTCTCTGATGCTGCCTCTCTCTCTCTCTCTCTCTCTCTCTCTCTCTCTCTCTGATGCTGCCTCTCTCTCTCTCTCTCTCTGATGTTGTCTCTCTCTCTCTCTGATGCTGCCTCTCTCTCTCTCTCTCTGATGCTGCCTCTCTCTCTCTCTCTCTCTCTCTGATGCTGCCTCTCTCTCTCTCTCTAATGCTGCCTCTCTCTCTCTCTGATGTTGTCTCTCTCTCTCTCTGATGCTGCCTCTCTCTCTCTCTCTCTCTGATGCTGCCTCTCTCTCTCTCTCTCTCTAATGCTGCCTCTCTCTCTCTCTGATGTTGTCTCTCTCTCTCTCTGATGCTGCCTCTCTCTCTCTCTCTCTGATGCTGCCTCTCTCTCTCTCTCTCTCTCTCTGATGCTGCCTCTCTCTCTCTCTCTCTCTCTGATGCTGCCTCTCTCTCTCTCTCTGATGCTGCCTCTCTCTCTCTCTCTGATGCTGCCTCTCTCTCTCTCTCTGATGCTGCCTCTCTCTCTCTGATGCTGTCTGTCTGAATGTCTGACTGTCGTCTGGTGTCCCCGCAGGTCATCCGCCGCTACAGTGACTTTGACCTGCTGAACAATAGTTTACTGGTGAGTGAGATTTGGCCTGAGGAAGTTGAGGAAGTTCCCACATGAGGCTCTGTCATCAGCTGAAGCACGACTCCATCTCTGTGTCCACAGATCTCCGGCCTGAACCTGCCACTTCCTCCTAAGAAGCTGATCGGGAACATGGACCGCGAGTTCATCTCTGAGCGCCAGAAGGGCCTCCAGGCCTACCTGAACTCCCTGACGCGCCACCACCTGCTGTCCAGCTGTGAGCTGCTCAAGCGCTTCCTGGACTCCAGCAGCTACTCCGCCAACTACACAGGTACAGGTGTGCAGACAGGTACAGGTGTGCGACAGGTACAGGTGTGCAGACAGGTACAGGTGTGCAGACAGGTACAGGTGTGCAGACAGGTGTGCAGACAGGTACAGGTGTGCGACAGGTACAGGTGTGCAGACAGGTGTGCAGACAGGTACAGGTGTGCAGACAGGTACAGGTGTGCAGACAGGTACAGGTGTGCAGACAGGTGTGCAGACAGGTACAGGTGTGCAGACAGGTACAGGTGTGCAGACAGGTGTGCAGACAGGTACAGGTGTGCGACAGGTACAGGTGTGCAGACAGGTACAGGTGTGCAGACAGGTACAGGTGTGCAGACAGGTGTGCAGACAGGTACAGGTGTGCAGACAGGTGTGCAGACAGGTACAGGTGTGCAGACAGGTACAGGTGTGCGACAGGTACAGGTGTGCAGACAGGTGTGCAGACAGGTACAGGTGTGCAGACAGGTGTGCAGACAGGTACAGGTGTGCAGACAGGTACAGGTGTGCAGACAGGTGTGCAGACAGGTACAGGTGTGCAGACAGGTGTGCAGACAGGTACAGGTGTGCGACAGGTACAGGTGTGCAGACAGGTACAGGTGTGCAGACAGGTGTGCAGACAGGTACAGGTGTGCAGACAGGTACAGGTGTGCAGACAGGTACAGGTGTGCAGACAGGTGTGCAGACAGGTACAGGTGTGCAGACAGGTACAGGTGTGCGACAGGTACAGGTGTGCAGACAGGTACAGGTGTGCAGACAGGTGTGCAGACAGGTACAGGTGTGCAGACAGGTGTGCAGACAGGTGTGCAGACAGGTACAGGTGTGCAGACAGGTACAGGTGTGCAGACAGGTGTGCAGACAGGTGGCAGACAGGTACAGGTGTGCAGACAGGTTCCGGGGGGGCTGGAAGACCAGAGCGCATCACCATCATCCCTAACTCTTCGTTATTTTTCAGAGATAGCCCTACAGCAGGTGTCCATGTTCTTCAGATCCGATCCCAAATGGGAGGTGATTGAGCCGTTAAAGGATATCGGTGAGTAAAGCGAACGTTATTCTATTCTAATGTATCAACTTATTATGTTATTTATTACACTGAGCATGAAAGATTCATGTTGTGATGTTCATGTTTTCATTGGAGAGCCTAGAGTTGTTTTCATCGTAGAGCCTAGAGCCGTTTTCATCTGAGAGCCTGGAGTTGTTTTCATCGGAGAGCCTAGAGTCGTTTTCACCGGAGAGCCTAGAGTCGTTTTCATTGGAGAGCCTAGAGTTGTTTTCATCGGAGAGCCTAGAGTCGTTTTCATTGGAGAGCCTAGAGTTGTTTTCATCGGAGAGCCTAGAGTCCTTTTCACCGGAGAGCCTAGAGTCGTTTTCACCGGAGAGCCTAGAGTCGTTTTCATTGGAGAGCCTAGAGTTGTTTTCATCTGAGAGCCTAGAGTCGTTTTCATCAGAGAGCCTAGAGTCGTTTTCATCGGAGAGCCTAGAGTCGTTTTCACCGGAGAGCCTGGAGTCGTTTTCATTGGAGAGCCTAGAGTTGTTTTCATCTGAGAGCCTAGAGTCGTTTTCATCGGAGAGCCTGGAGTTGTTTTCATCGGAGAGCCTAGAGTTGTTTTCATTGGAGAGCCTGGAGTTGTTTTCATCTGAGAGCCTAGAGTCGTTTTCACCGGAGAGCCTAGAGTCGTTTTCATTGGAGAGCCTAGAGTTGTTTTCATCTGAGAGCCTAGAGTCGTTTTCATCGGAGAGCCTGGAGTTGTTTTCATCGTAGAGCCTAGAGTTGTTTTCATTGGAGAGCCTGGAGTTGTTTTCATCGTAGAGCCTAGAGTTGTTTTCATCGTAGAGCCTTGAGTTGTTTTCATCGGAGAGCCTAGAGTTGTTTTCATCGTAGAGCCTAGAGTTGTTTTCATTGGAGAGCCTAGAGTTGTTTTCATCGGAGAGCCTAGAGTCGTTTTCATCGGAGAGCCTAGAGTCGTTTTCATTGGAGAGCCTAGAGTTGTTTTCATCGGAGAGCCTAGAGTCGTTTTCATCGGAGAGCCTAGAGTCGTTTTCACCGGAGAGCCTAGAGTCGTTTTCATTGGAGAGCCTAGAGTTGTTTTCATCTGAGAGCCTAGAGTCGTTTTCATCAGAGAGCCTAGAGTCGTTTTCATCGGAGAGCCTAGAGTCGTTTTCACCGGAGAGCCTAGAGTCGTTTTCATTGGAGAGCCTAGAGTTGTTTTCATCTGAGAGCCTAGAGTCGTTTTCATCGGAGAGCCTGGAGTTGTTTTCATCGTAGAGCCTAGAGTTGTTTTCATTGGAGAGCCTGGAGTTGTTTTCATCTGAGAGCCTAGAGTCGTTTTCACCGGAGAGCCTAGAGTTGTTTTCATCGGAGAGCCTAGAGTCGTTTTCATTGGAGAGCCTAGAGTTGTTTTCATCTGAGAGCCTAGAGTCGTTTTCATCGGAGAGCCTGGAGTTGTTTTCATCGTAGAGCCTAGAGTTGTTTTCATTGGAGAGCCTGGAGTTGTTTTCATCGTAGAGCCTAGAGTTGTTTTCATCGTAGAGCCTTGAGTTGTTTTCATCGGAGAGCCTAGAGTTGTTTTCATCGTAGAGCCTAGAGTTGTTTTCATCGGAGAGCCTAGAGTTGTTTTCATTGGAGAGCCTAGAGTTGTTTTCATCAGAGAGCCTAGAGTTGTTTTCATCGTAGAGCCTTGAGTTGTTTTCATCGGAGAGCCTAGAGTTGTTTTCATCAGAGAGCCTAGAGTTGTTTTCATCGGAGCGCCTAGAGTTGTTTTCATCGGAGAGCCTAGAGTCGTTTTCATCTGAGAGCCTAGAGTCGTTTTCATCGGAGAGCCTAGAGTCGTTTTCATCGGAGAGCCTAGCAGGGCCGTGCAGAGAGTTCTTCAGAGGCAGGGGCTCAAATGTAAAAAAGGGGCAATATGTAAATATATATATATTAGGGGTGTAACGGTACACAAAACTGACGGTTCGGTACGTACCTCGGTTTTGAAGTCACGGTTCGGTACGGATTCGGTACAGCAGTTTTACAAAATTGCTTTTTATTAATTTTTATTCAACAGTGGTTTAATGAAAAAAAAAAATTGTGTCTGTCCTTAAATGAATTCAGTTATAACTAAAAGTTTCTTAAAGATAATGCTGTAAACTATAGGGAGCCCTTACATATTGCTATTAAAGATTAACAACAGAGCCCAAACTATTAGCCTAAATTCATTTGCTATTTATTTTTAGATATAAAAATCAACACTCATAAGCTTCACATAAGGCAGTTTTTGCATTAGTATCTAAATCTAATTATTATAATTTTTTTCTCTGGAAATTTTTTTTTTCTTTTAAACTCGTTGAAATATAATAATTTAGTGGCTGTAATTTTCATGACAGGTTTATTTAAACATACATTAAATAAACAAGACATCACTAACAGGCTAAGTGGTATATAATGAATATATATATAGGCTAATATAGTGCATGTATTCAGCGAAAGAGTTAACGTTAATCTCTCTAGTGAACTCACAGCTGTGGACACTGAATGACTTCTGAGGTAAATGTGATTCTACATGACATTGTTTACAAGCTGTTTTATTGTCTTTCCGCGGTTGAAACACAGATGGAGCGATTACACAGCATATGATACGTTTCAATAAGTTGTAATGTATCCTCAACATACCTTTAGATATTCATTTCTTTAGGAAGAGATGATCGCGTTCACTCGCGCGCCGCGCGCTGCCGCTTGAAGTTGAACTGATACGCTTCTCTCTGTCACGTCACATAATAGAGCGTTAAAATGGCATTTATCGTTTGAATTTCATGATAAAATGGACTGAATACTTAATATGTTCGTGTGGGAACTCGGATTGAAGTGTGTTCCGCGCTTTAAACAAGCCGACTGTTAACTGTTATAGATTACATTCATAACCGTTCGGTACACGCGCGCACCGTAGGCCTACCGAAAGCCCGAAACGTTAGTTCGTCTGTCCATGTAATTTTCAACCGATTTATGAATAAGAACAGAAAATTACTGCTCCACTTCACATGCCCAATGGAATTTGAACTTGCTTTGCCAGATCACGATTGGTTGGTGTATATACATGACAAACGGGCATTGGTGAATTGTGTAATACTTTAAAATATATAATATATAGATTTGTAATTAAATCAACACATTAGCTCTGATTATGGTACAAAAAAAAATATTGGTTTACTTTTTTTCCCGTAAGGCCACACACTCTCTGAAAGGACCATATTTGGCTCGAGAGCCGCTTCCGAACAGAGGAAAATCGGCAATCAATCAAAACGCACGCGACCCATAGCAACGCGTTATGGCAACGCCACGCCTCAACAGAAATTGTCCGACTTTTGAGCCGTTCGTTACATGTTATAATAATCACAATTATTTAGTTTTATTGACCACAATATTATCATTGATATTTGTCTGAGAGGGGCACTTTTGATTCATTTTGAAAAAGGGCAGGGGCTCGAGCACCCAAAGCCCCCCCCTCTGCACGTGCCTGGAGCCTAGAGTTGTTTTCATTGGAGAGCCTAGAGTTGTTTTCATCGGAGAGCCTAGAGTTGTTTTCATTGGAGAGCCTAGAGTTGTTTTCATTGGAGAGCCTAGAGTTGTTTTCATCGGAGAGCCTAGAGTCGTTTTCATCTGAGAGCCTAGAGTCGTTTTCATCGGAGAGCCTAGAGTTGTTTTCATTGGAGAGCCTAGAGTTGTTTTCATTGGAGAGCCTAGAGTTGTTTTCATCGGAGAGCCTAGAGTTGTTTTCATTGGAGAGCCTAGAGTTGTTTTCATTGGAGAGCCTAGAGTTGTTTTCATCGGAGAGCCTAGAGTTGTTTTCATCTGAGAGCCTAGAGTTGTTTTCATCGGAGAGCCTAGAGTCGTTTTCATCGGAGAGCCTAGAGTCGTTTTCATCGGAGAGCCTAGAGTCGTTTTCATCGGAGAGCCTAGAGTCGTTTTCATTGGAGAGCCTAGAGTTGTTTTCATCGGAGAGCCTAGAGTTGTTTTCATTGGAGAGCCTAGAGTTGTTTTCATCGGAGAGCCTAGAGTCGTTTTCATCGGAGAGCCTAGAGTTGTTTTCATCGGAGAGCCTAGAGTCGTTTTCATCGGAGAGCCTGGAGTTGTTTTCATCGGAGAGCCTAGAGTCGTTTTCATCGGAGAGCCTGGAGTTGTTTTCATCGGAGAGCCTAGAGTCGTTTTCATCGGAGAGCCTAGAGTTGTTTTCATCGGAGCACCTAGAGTCGTTTTCATCGGAGAGCCTGGAGTTGTTTTCATCGGAGAGCCTAGAGTCGTTTTCATCGGAGAGCCTGGAGTTGTTTTCATCGGAGAGCCTAGAGTCGTTTTCATCGGAGAGCCTGGAGTTGTTTTCATCGGAGCACCTAGAGTCGTTTTCATCGGAGAGCCTGGAGTTGTTTTCATCGGAGAGCCTAGAGTTGTTTTCATCGGAGAGCCTAGAGTCGTTTTCATCGGAGAGCCTAGAGTTGTTTTCATCGGAGAGCCTAGAGTCGTTTTCATCGGAGAGCCTAGAGTCGTTTTCATCGGAGAGCCTGGAGTTGTTTTCATCGAAGAGCCTAGAGTTGTTTTCATCGGAGAGCCTAGAGTTGTTTTCATCGGAGCGCCTAGAGTTGTTTTCATCGAAGAGCCTAGAGTTGTTTTCATCGGAGAGCCTAGAGTTGTTTTCATCGGAGCGCCTAGAGTTGTTTTCATCGGAGCGCCTAGAGTTGTTTTCATCGGAGAGCCTAGAGTCGTTTTCATCGGAGAGCCTAGAGTCGTTTTCATCGGAGAGCCTAGAGTCGTTTTCATCGGAGAGCCTAGAGTCGTTTTCATCGGAGAGCCTAGAGTCGTTTTCATTGGAGAGCCTAGAGTTGTTTTCATTGGAGAGCCTAGAGTTGTTTTCATCGGAGAGCCTAGAGTCGTTTTCATCGGAGAGCCTAGAGTCATTTTCATCTGAGAGCCTGGAGTCGTTTTCATCTGAGAGCCTGGAGTCGTTTTCATCGGAGAGCCTAGAGTCGTTTTCATCGGAGAGCCTAGAGTCGTTTTCATCGGAGAGCCTAGAGTCGTTTTCATTGGAGAGCCTAGAGTTGTTTTCATCGGAGAGCCTAGAGTTGTTTTCATTGGAGAGCCTAGAGTTGTTTTCATCGGAGAGCCTAGAGTCGTTTTCATCGGAGAGCCTAGAGTTGTTTTCATCGGAGAGCCTAGAGTCGTTTTCATCGGAGAGCCTGGAGTTGTTTTCATCGGAGAGCCTAGAGTCGTTTTCATCGGAGAGCCTTGAGTCGTTTTCATCGGAGAGCCTAGAGTCGTTTTCATTGGAGAGCCTAGAGTTGTTTTCATCGGAGCGCCTAGAGTTGTTTTCATCGGAGAGCCTAGAGTCGTTTTCATTGGAGAGCCTAGAGTTGTTTTCATCGGAGCGCCTAGAGTTGTTTTCATCGGAGAGCCTAGAGTTGTTTTCATCAGAGAACCTAGAGTTGTTTTCATCGGAGAGCCTAGAGTCGTTTTCATCGGAGCCCCTGACGTTGTTTTCATAGGAGAGCCTAGAGTTGTTTTCATCGGAGAGTCTAGAGTTGTTTTCATTGGAGAGCCTAGAGTCGTTTTCATCGGAGAGCCTAGCTTCGTTTTCATCGGAGAGCCTCGAGTCGTTTTCATCGTAGAGCCTCGAGTCGTTTTCATCGGAGAGCCTAGAGTTGTTTTCATCGGAGAGCCTAGAGTTGTTTTCATCGGAGAGCCTAGAGTTGTTTTCATCGGAGCGCCTGACGTTGTTTTCATCGGAGCGCCTGACGTTGTTTTCATCGGAGCGCCTAGAGTTGTTTTCATCGTAGAGCCTTGAGTTGTTTTCATCGGAGAGCCTAGAGTTTTTTTCATCGTAGAGCCTTGAGTTGTTTTCATCGGAGCGCCTAGAGTCGTTTTCATCGTAGCGCCTAGAGTCGTTTTCATCGGAGCGCCTAGAGTCGTTTCATCGGAGAGCCTAGAGTCGTTTTCATCGGAGCGCCTAGAGTTGTTTTCATCGGAGAGCCTTGAGTCGTTTTCATCGGAGCGCCTAGAGTCGTTTTCATCGGAACGCCTAGAGTCGTTTTCATCGGAGAGCCTAGAGTCGTTTTCATCTGAGCGCCTAGAGTCGTTTTCATCGGAGAGCCTAGAGTCGTTTTCATCGGAGCGCCTAGAGTCGTTTTCATCGGAACGCCTAGCGTTGTTTTCATCGGAACGTCTAGCGTTGTTTTCCTCGGAGCGCCTAGCGTTGTTTTCATCGGAGCGCCTAGCGTTGTTTTCATCGGAACGCCTAGCGGTGTTTTCATCGGAGCGCCTAGCGTTGTTTTCATCGGAGCGCCTAGCGTTGTTTTCATCGGAGCGCCTAGAGTTGTTTTCATCGGAGCGCCTAGAGTTGTTTTCATCGGAGTGCCTAGAGTTGTTTTCATCGGAGCGCCTAACGTTGTTTTCATCGGAACGTCTAGCGTTGTTTTCCTCGGAGCGCCTAGCGTTGTTTTCATCGGAGCGCCTAGCGTTGTTTTCATCGGAACGCCTAGCGGTGTTTTCATCGGAGCGCCTAGCGTTGTTTTCATCGGAGCGCCTAGCATTGTTTTCATCGGAGCGCCTAGAGTTGTTTTCATCGGAGCGCCTAGAGTTGTTTTCATCGGAGTGCCTAGAGTTGTTTTCATCGGAGCGCCTAGCGTTGTTTTCATCGGAACGCCTAGCGTTGTTTTCATCGGAGCGCCTAGAGTTGTTTTCATCGGAGCGCCTAGAGTTGTTTTCATCGGAGAGTCTAGAGTTGTTTTCATCGGAACGCCTAGCGTTGTTTTCATCGGAGCGCCTAGAGTTGTTTTCATCGGAACGCCTAGCGTTGTTTTCATCGGAACGTCTAGCGTTGTTTTCCTCGGAGCGCCTAGAGTTGTTTTCATCGGAACGCCTAGCGTTGTTTTCATCGGAACGCCTAGCGTTGTTTTCATCCGAGCGGCTAGCGTTGTTTTCATCGGAGCGCCTAGAGTTGTTTTCATCGGAGCGCCTAGCGTTGTTTTCATCGGAGCGCATAGCGTTGTTTTCATCGGAGCGCCTAGAGTTGTTTTCATCGGAGCGCCTAGCGTTGTTTTCATCGGAGCGCATAGCGTTGTTTTCATCGGAGCGCCTAGCGTTGTTTTCATCGGAGCGCCTAGCGTTGTTTTCATCGGAGAGCCTAGCGTTGTTTTCATCGGAGCGCCTAGCGTTGTTTTCATCGGAGCGCCTAGCGTTGTTACATTTTTATTATATACTTTTATTTATATATATTATTTTAGTTTTTTCAATTTTGGGGTGAGATTTCTATTTATTGATATTAATATGTATTCAATCACTTGATGTCTGTCTTTTTATAGGCTGGCGATTGAGAAAGAGGTACTTCTTGGTCAAAGACAAAGATCAGCCCAAAGAGAAACAAGTGTTGAGTTGGGTACGTTTCATATTGACCCATACAAACACACACTTTTGTTGTTGTTATTCCGGATCTGTTAATCTTTATTCTTGTTATTTGTACTCAACACAAAGAACTTAACTAACTTGCTAATCTCTCTTGACGTGTTTGTTTTCTTCTCTGGTGTTATAAGCCACAGCATTGTGTGACCCTTGTACCGACTGTAATACGTTTCCTTACCAATTACAGGTCGATTTGGGTCCAGATAAGTTCTTGTCTGACAAAGATCTCCAATCTGCAATGAAGCTGCTTCCAACGTTTTCTGTAAGTCTTGAAAAGTTCCCATTGTGGATATATGGTTGTGAGTGTGTTATGGTGTTGCTAGGGTGGTTGTTAGGGCCTAAAACAAATACACGTCCATTTAGATTGCTAATCAATTTAGCATAAATATTATAGTAATAATCAAAACATTGCAGTATAATGATCTGTTGGACATTATTTTCCTGTCTGTTGTATAGCTGTGAAGGAGAGCCAGCACTAAAAGAGCCTGTGTTTGTGTTCCGAGCCGAATGTTTGGATGTTTTGTGTGCGAGTGCTGTGTCATGTGCTCTTGTTTTTCCTGCTTCCTGAACATCAGCAGCCGTTCTGCCGGATTAAAGCGATCTCTGAGAGCCCAAAGCTACAAAACACCCCATTTAAAGTCATGAGCGGACACCCGAGCACGGGTTACACAGTGCTATTATAGTTTAGTTTATATGCTATTATAGTGTCTATAAGTTATTTGAACTATTACTATTTTACTAAATATTCACTAAATTCACTAAATATTCAACTGTATTACTGATCAGCTCATTTCAATTATCATAGTCATAATTAAGAAATAAAATGTTGAAAATATGATTTTAAAAGTCCTCATTATTAGATCTAAAGTCAAAAATATGATTTTATAAGTCATAATAGTGAGATAAAAAGTAAAAAATATGACATGCTAAGTCATAATTATAAGAAAAAATGTTGAAAATATATTTTAAAAGTCCTCATTATTAGATAAAAAGTAAAAAAATATGATTTTATAAGTCATAATAGTGAGATAAAAGTAAAAAATGACATGCTAAGTCATGATTATAAGAAAAAAAATCTAAAAAATGATTTTAAGTCATTATAAGATTAAAAAGTCTGAAATATGACATGCTTTGTCGTAATTATAAGATAAAATGTTGAAAATATGATTTAAAAGTCCTCATTATTAGATAAAAAGTAAAAAAAATGGCATGTTAAGTCATAATTATAAGATAAAATGTTGAAAATATGATTTTAAAAGTCATTATTAGACAAAAAGTCTGAAATATGACATGCTGTGTCATAATTATAAGATAAAATGTTGAAAATATGATTTTAAAAGTCCTCATTATTAGATAAAAAGACAAAAATATGACATGCTAAGTCATAATTATAAGATAAAATTTGAAAATATGATTTAAAAAGTGCTCATTATTAGATAAAAAGTCAAAAATATGATTTTAAAAGTCATAATAGTGAGATAAAAAGTCAAAAATATGACATGCTGTCATAATTATAAGATAAAATGTTGAAAATATGATTTTAAAAGTCATCATTAGATTAAAAAGTCTGAAATATGACATGCTGTATCATAATTATAAGATAAAATGTTGAAATATGATTTTAAAAGTCCTCGTTATTAGATAAAAAAGTCAAAAATATTACATGCTATGTCATAATTATAAGATAAAATGTTGAAAATATGATTTTAAAAGTCATTATTAGACAAAAAGTCTGAAATATGACATGCTGTGTCATAATTATAAGAGAAAATGTTGAAAATATGATTTAAAAGTCCTCATTAGATAAAAAGACAAAAATATGACATGCTATGTCATAATTATAAGATAAAATGTTGAAAATATGATTTAAAAGTCCTCATTATTTGATAAAAAGTCAAAAATATGACATGCTAAGTCATAATTATAAGATAAAATGTTGAAAATAGGATTTTAAGTCATTATTAGATTAAAAAGGCTGATATATGACATGCTGTGTCATAATTATAAGATAAAATGTTGAAAATATGATTTAGAAGTCCTCATTATTAGATAAAAAGACAAAAATATGACATGCTAGGCCATAATTAGAAGATAAAATGTTGAAAATAGGATTTTAAAAGTCATTATTAGACAAAAAGTCTGAAATATGACATTCCAAGTCATAATTATTAGATAAAATTTTGAAAATATTATTTTAAAATTCATTATTAGATAAAATTATGATATGACATGCTAAGTCATAATTATTAGATAAAATGTTGAAAATATGATTTTAAAAGTCCTCATTATTAGATAAAAAGTCAAAAATATGACATGCGAAGTCATAATTATAAGATAAAATGTTGAAAATATGATTTTAAAAGTCATTATTAGATTAAAAAGTCAAAAATATGACATGCGAAGTCATAATTATAAAATAAAATGTTGAAAATACGATTTAAAAGTCTTTTAAATTTACACAACTACAGTGTTTTGAGTCCCTTGCAGAACTCAACAGAAACTTGACAGAAACTTTTCGGATTTTGTTTTTTAAAAAAAGGTTAATTTGTGAATGTCCAAAGATGAAATATGGGTTTGGAACAACATGCATGTGAATAATTGATGACCGAATTTTAATTTCTGAGTGAACTATCCCTTTAATGGCTACTTCAAGGCCAGGCATCAGTCATGAGGCAGACATCTGATCATGACGTCTGCATTCCAGATGAGCAGATTAAAGCAATCCAACTGAGATACACCGTGATGAGGAATGCACAGCGAGGTCATTCCTGACCATGAGGCTCATGGGAAAACATGCAGGAGATCTCGATTCTACTGTCCAGAACATCATAGCAAATGTTGTAGAAAATCTCACTATCTCACTATCTCACTGTTTGACCAATGAGGGTACAGTTGCTAATCTTCAGCTTTTATGAACCAAACCTCCTTTCGTCTGCCACGATTCATTCCTAATCTTTCTGGCTTCTCTTTAATAGTGGTGTGCTGCCAACTGGTCTGTTTTTTTTAATCATCAAGAGAATATATTAAAAACCATATATCAAGAACATTTACATAACATGTAAATCTAAAAGAACTGCTCAATATCTTTGTGCTGATTAGTGTGGTTTCCTGTTTTAGTCTTACAGTTTCCAGGCTTTTCTACAAACATATCTTACAATATATGTCTAATAAAAATATACGATATATTACCTAGCAATAGGGCGGGTCCGAATACCACTTTGTTGTGTTTCTCAATAAGAATATAGGCTAATGAACACACCATTTAAGCAACCCGCCTCCGAATCGGCGCTAATTCTAAACCGAAAGTAAAATTACAATTTTCATTCGTTCACGGCCTCACCGACTTTCGTTCAGGGCCTCACCGTCGTTCGTTCACGGTCTCACCGTCGTTCGTTCACGGTCTCACCGTTGTTCGTTCACGGCCTCACCGACTTTCGTTCACGGTCTCACCGTCGTTCGTTCACGGCCTCACCGACTTTCGTTCACGGCCTCACCGTCGTTCGTTCACGGCCTCACCGTCGTTCGTTCACGGCCTCACCGACTTTCGTTCACGGCCTCACCGACTTTCGTTCACGGCCTCACCGACTTTCGTTCACGGCCTCACCGTCGTTCGTTCACGGCCTCACCGACTTTCATTCACGGTCTCACCGACTTTCGTTCACGGTCTCACCGACTTTCATTCACGGTCTCACCGACTTTCGTTCACGGTCTCACCGACTTTCGTTCACGGTCTCACCGACTTTCGTTCACGGTCTCACCGACTTTCGTTCACGGTCTCACCGTCGTTCGTTCACGGCCTCACCGACTTTCGTTCACGGTCTCACCGTCGTTCGTTCACGGCCTCACCGACTTTCGTTCACGGCCTCACCGTCGTTCGTTCAGGGCCTCACCGACTTTCGTTCACGGTCTCACCGACTTTCGTTCACGGCCTCAGCGTCGTTCGTTCACGGCCTCACCGACTTTCGTTCACGGCCTCACCGACTTTCGTTCACGGCCTCACCGTCGTTCGTTCAGGGCCTCACCGTCGTTCGTTCACGGCCTCACCGTCGTTCGTTCACGGCCTCACTGTCGTTCGTTCACGGCCTCACCGACTTTCGTTCACGGCCTCACCGACTTTCGTTCACGGCCTCACCGACTTTCGTTCACGGCCTCACCGTCGTTCGTTCAGGGCCTCACCGTCGTTCGTTCACGGCCTCACCGTCTTTCGTTCACGGCCTCACCGACTTACGTTCAGGGCCTCACCGTCGTTCGTTCACGGCCTCACCGTCGTTCGTTCACGGCCTCACCGTCGTTCGTTCACGGCCTCACCGTCGTTCGTTCACGGCCTCACCGATTTTCGTTCACGGTCTCACCGACTTTCGTTCACGGCCTCACCGTCGTTCGTTCACGGCCTCACCGTCGTTCGTTCACGGCCTCACCGTCGTTCGTTCACGGCCTCACCGACTTTCGTTCACGGCCTCACCGTAGTTCGTTCAGGGCCTCACCGACTTTCGTTCACGGCCTCACCGTCGTTCGTTCACGGCCTCACCGACTTTCGTTCACGGCCTCACCGTCGTTCGTTCACGGCCTCACCGACTTTCGTTCACGGCCTCACCGTCGTTCGTTCACGGCCTCACCGACTTTCGTTCACGGCCTCACCGACCGTCGTTCGTTTACGGCCTCACCGACTTACGTTCGTTTACGGCCTCGCCGACTTACGTTCACGGCCTCACCGACTTACGTTCACGGCCTCACCGACTTTCGTTCACGGCCTCACCGTCGTTCGTTGACGGCCTCACCGACTTACGTTCGTTTACGGCCTCACCGACTTACGTTCACGGCCTCACCGACTTTCGTTCACGGCCTCACCGTCGTTCGTTGACGGCCTCACCGACTTACGTTCGTTTACGGCCTCACCGACTTACGTTCACGGCCTCACCGACTTCCGTTCATGGCCTCACGTCGTTCGTTCAGGGCCTCACCGTCGTTCGTTCACGGCCTCACCGTCGTTCGTTGACGGCCTCACCGACTTCCGTTCACGGCCTCACCGACTCCCATTCATGGCCTCACTGTCGTTCGTTCACGGCCTCACCGACTTTCGTTCATGGCCTCACCGTCGTTCGTTCACGGCCGCACTATTATTAAGTATAACGAGTTTGGGTTCCTATTCAACTGTCCATCCCATTAAAAACGGCTAGGCTATAAGATAACTGTAAAAAAAATTATATTTATTTATAGTGTAAACATATTGAAGCGCGAATTAGAACCGTTCGGAGGGGGATGCCAGGTGTGCGAGAGAAAAAACGAAACGAAACAAAAAAACTATATTAAAATACCAAAATTGAAAATTTAATACCAACTCACCGAACGAATTTTCGAATATTCTGGTCCAGCCCTACCTAGCAACCAACCAGCACACCTTTTAGAAACCGAATAGCAACACAACAATTGTGTCAGTGACTTACATAAACATAAACACTCGAAGAACAAGTGTAGTTGACGGTGTTTGTGTGTGTTTTCTCGTAGCATTCGAACATCTCTGCCGTCAGTTTCGCCACTAGCAGTGAATCGTCTGCTCTGGTCATTCGAGTTTTCAGCGAGAAAGGAACGCTAAGGGATCACATTTGCAAGGTTTGTTTTCTTAACGCATCAAAAATTAAATAAAAATTTAACATTGTAACATTTTTAATTGTTGTGTGTTTTGTCGGTCCTCCAGGTGAAGCCTAAAGAGCCCTTTCTGAAGAAGTACTGCAATCCCAAAAAGATCCAGGGTTTGGAGCTGCAGCAAATCCGAACTTACGGAAAACAGATTCTGGAGGTCTGTGACGGCGTTTAACGGTTTAATAACACGTTCACGAAGATATGATCTTGATTTTGTTGACTTTTCGTAGATATTTCTATTGTTTTTGTAAACAAATAACTTCTTTTTGAAACATTAAAAAAAAATTACCGACTCGATAATGTATATTTGAGTTGGCGAACTATTATTTTACCTCAAACTTGAACTCTTTCGTATATAAATATGTCGCTTCTGTTTTATTCCAGGCATTAAAGTTTCTCCAGGATAAGGGTTTTCCGTACGGGCATCTCCACGCGTCTAACGTCCTGATCGAGGAAAACACGTGTAAATTGTTGGATATAGAGAATTCGTTACTGGGACTGCCTTCATATTACAGACCCTATGTAACACAGTTCAGGAAAATTAATGTAAGATGCCTTTTATAGTTTTTATTCGTATTAGTATTAAATAATTTAAATACTGTATTAATAATAGAAATGTGCGATTGTTAAAAGCCGTTGTTCTTTCTCTCAGACTACAGAAAGCATAGACGTGTACTCATTTGGACACTTGCTTTATGAAATGACGTATGGCCGCCCACCGGATGCCGTGCCCGTAGATCAGTTTCCTCCGGCCCCGTTCCCATCTGTAGGTCCGTATGATCTTCTCTTCACCTTTATGAATATTCGCTGGAGTGTGACCAATCAGAGCAGAGTAGACTAATCACAACGGACTGGGCCAATCAGAACCGAGAAGAATCCTTTTCAGACACTGTGAAAGCGGTGCAATGTATATCACGAGTGTTTTTTGACCTTGAATGAATGTAAATGGAGGAGACCACCAAAACAATTAGCATATTAAGCATATTTAGCAAACACAAGACTCTTATTGTAGGCATAATCAAATTAGCCGAAGTGTTTCATACATGAGGACGCAAGCGGACACACAGTAGCGCTGATCACATGACTGTCTGAATGTGGAAAGCATGTTAATAGGTTAAATCAATAATTAGGGGCCAAGCACTGAATTTTGGAGTCTCTAACTCAATCCCTCTAGCGCCACCACCTGTCCAAAGTTTCACTCATGTTTATGGTAATAACTTTTGAACCCTAAGGGCTAGAAACAAATATTTTTCCACTGATTCCTTTGCTCAAGCCGATTTGATTGCACACCATTTTCTGTTATGACAATTTTCCCGCCATTTTGATTTTCCGAAAAACCTACTTTTGCAAACTTCTCCTAGGCCATTGCGCTGATTTTCACAAAAATTGAACCAGATCATCTTCAGACGGTGCTGAGAAAACTTTATGAAATTCAAGTTGATTCGTCAAAGCGTTTTCGTTAAACGCGCAAACAAATTTTACGTAGCAGTTGCGAAAATACACTTAAGGCTATATCTCCGCAACACTTTATCGTATTCTAACCAAACTTGGTACATTTGATCACAAGCATGACCTGAGGCAACATGCAGCATTTCGGCACAGCGCCATCTACTGGACCGGAGATACAAAAAATAGCTTTTTTGCTTATAACTTCTGAACCGTTTGTCCAAAAATCATAAAAGTCTTGTTAAGTTTGGGATGGCGTTCCGAGTCGTCTGATATCCAATAACCATATCGGCCATTTTGGCTGTCGGCCATTTTGAATTGTGCTAAAATGCTGTATTTTATGAAAGCATGAATGGATTGTTATGAAACTCGGTATGGGTCATCAACACGATGCCCTGAAGGAGCCTGAGAAGTTCTGAAACAGCGCCACCTAGTTGAGATTTTTTTTCTTCAAACGCTTATAACTTTGGGTGTGGTTGACTTATTTTCACAGGACATCTTTTGTCTTCTGAATTTTTGCCGAGTCCAACGATACCAGATTTGCCAGGTTTCGGCGTATGGTTTGTGCAGCGTTGTAATTTAGCGCTTTAAAAACATCAGCCGATATCTTCAAAACCGCTAGTCCGATCGAGACGAAACCAGCGTCAGAAGTTCTGAAACATAGGTCGATAGCTAAACGCTAATACCCAAATGTCAAAATATTGATAGTAAGGGGGAGTAAAATCCAATCAAAGTCAGGTGTCAGTCATTTTTTACATGTTTTTTCACATAAATGTCTATTAGTCCAGAACAAAATGAGATATTTTCACCAAAATTGACACACATGTATGGGCTCACTCTGAGAACACATACAAAAAATGGTAGGATTGTGCCTCTTGGTGGCGCTATAATAGAACAAAACATGATATTCCCATAGACTACAGTGCATTTTTCAGCCTTTTGCCTAAAATCATCTTAAAATGTGTTTAATTGCTCATTGGTGCCGTTTATCTGACACTCCCAGCCATGTTGGCATGTCTTGTCTTCTTATTTGCACTTGGCCCTGATAATGCTGCTTGCAGATATATTTACATTAGCTGTAGTTCATTTAATAAGCTGAACTTGCCATTTCAAGCCACAAACATTAGCTGTTGTACGGTTAACCGCCTCCAGCAGAATCCCTAAGTGTTCAAACGTCTGTAGTTAATGTTTTAATGTAATACACAACTGTTTGTTTCCCATTTTCCCACAGTCTCCGTCCTTCAGTCCATCCTGTCCACAGAAGCTTGCAAAGCAGGAATGCCAACCGTATCCCAACTCCTACTAACACCGTGAGTTACGATATTCAGGAGTGAATCTCACAGAAGGAATGAGAGATTAAGCAATGTGCTAGTTTTGTGAGATCGGTCAAGTTATTGTGAATCTAAAGCATGTGGTTGTGAATTTTGATATTGTTTAAAGGAAAACGCGACTATTTGTCGACTAATCTTCCGATTCCCCTAGAGTTTTCGTTTCCGTTTTCTCATTCATTCAGCCGATCTCCGGGTCTGCACTGTTAGCATAGCTTAGCATAGATCATTGAATCTGATTAGACCGTTAGCATCTCTCTTGATATGATATTCCGCAGCGGCTGAAAATAGTCCCAGCGCTCTCTCTGTCGTCCCGTTGGTTATGTTGACTGAAGTTAGCCTAGATGTGTAATATCATTGCGCCGCTGCACTCATGGGGCGGCTCACAGCTCTTAATTATTACGCAGGAATGAGAGAATAGTTCCTGCCATATCGGCCTAGAACATCACAACATCTCATTTTCGGTCGGTCTTAGCACACGACGGAACGACAGAAGAGTCGAGTTTTAAATAGGAGAAATATCAACACTCTTTGGTCATTTTTGAGCGAGATGCTAACGGTCTAATCAGATTCAATGATCTATGCTAAGCTATGCTAACAGTGCAGACCTGGAGATCGGCTGAATGGATGAGAAAACGGTCAAACTCAACTGTTCATGAGTTGAAAATAGTGGCGTGTTCCTTTAAGAGCTGAGTTTGACTCTTGTTCAGGTTATTCAATGATGTGCCGCTGTATAACTCAGAGAAACCCCAGTTTAAGGTAAACAAAGCAAACTAAAGTAAAAAATAAACTTAATAAATGTTTTTTTTTATTTTTATAAACTCATTGTTTTCTCTCTCTCTCTTTCCGAAACTCCAGATCAGCTCCAAATTAAAAGAAGCTCTGAAATCATCTAAAGAAAGCTTGGAGAAGCGTCTAGTGGAGGAACAGAGGACGGTTAGTGCATCGCTTTCTTCACTTCTGCTCTCTTGTGCAACAACTGCTCATCTCTGCATCATTAAAGAGTTAGTTCACTTCAAAACGAACATCTCCTGATGATTTATTAACCCCACATCCCAGATGTTTCTTTCTTCAGTTTTTGAGGATCACTCCAGGATTTTTCTGCTCATAATGGACTTCAATGGGAACCAACGGCTGAAGGTCCAAATCACTGCAGTTTCAGAGAATTTAGTTAAAATCATATTTTAAACATTTTATTTTATGACTTAACATGTCTTATTTTTGACTTTCATCTAATAATGAGGACTTTTAAAATCATATTTTCCACATTTTATCTTATAATTAGGATTTAGCATGTCGTATTTTTGACTTTTTATCTAATGAGGACTTTTTAAAATCATATTTTCAACATTTTATCTTATAATTCTGACTTGGCATGTCGTATTTTTGACTTTTTATCTAATAATGAGGACTTTTAAAATCATATTTACCACATTTTATCTTATAATTCTGACTTGGCATGTCGTATTTTTGACTTTTTATCTAATAATGAGGACTTTTAAAATCATATTTTCAACATTTTATCCTATAATTCGGACTTGGCATGTCATAGGTTTGACTTTTTATCTAATAATAAGGACTTTTAAAATCATATTTTCCACATTTTATCTTATAATTATGACTTAGCATGTCGTATTTTTTACTTTTATCTAATAATGAGGACATTTAAAATCATATTTTCCACATTTTATCTTATAATTATGACTTAGCATGTCATATTTTTGACTTTTATCTAATAATGAGGACTTTTAAAATCATATTTTCAAAATTTTATCTTATAATTATGACTTAACATGTCGTATTTTTTACTTTTATCTAATAATGAGGACTTTTAAAATCATATTTTCCACATTTTATCTTATAATTATGATTTAGCATGTCGTATTTTTGACTTTTTATCTAATAATGAGGACTTATAAAATCATATTTTCCACATTTTATCTTATTATGATTTAGCATGTCGTATTTTTGACTTTTTATCTAATAATGAGGACTTTTAAAATCATATTTACCACATTTTATCTTATAATTCTGACTTGGCATGTCGTATTTTTGACTTTTTATCTAATAATGAGGACTTTTAAAATCATATTTTCAACATTTTATCCTATAATTCTGACTTAGCATGTCGTATTTTTTACTTTTATCTAATAATGAGGACTTTTAAAATCATATTTTCCACATTTTTTCTTATAATTATGACTTAGCATGTCGTATTTTTTACTTTTATCTAATAATGAGGACTTTTAAAATCATATTTTCCACATTTTATCTTATAATTATGACTTAGCATGTCATATTTTTGACTTTTATCTAATAATGAGGACTTTTAAAATCATATTTTCAAAATTGTATCTTATAATTATGACTTAGCATTTGACATTTTTTGACTTATCTAATACTGAAGACTTTTAAAATCATATTTTCAACATTTTCTCTTATAATTATGATTTAGCATGTCATATTTTTGACTTTTTATCTAAAAATGAGGACTTTTACAATCATATTTTCAACATTTTATCTTATAATTCTGACTTGGCATGTCGTATTTTTGACTTTTTATCTAATAATGAGGACTTTTAAAATCATATTTACCACATTTTATCTTATAATTCTGACTTGGCATGTCGTATTTTTGACTTTTTATCTAATAATGAGGACTTTTAAAATCATATTTTCAACATTTTATCCTATAATTCGGACTTGGCATGTCATAGGTTTGACTTTTTATCTAATAATAAGGACTTTTAAAATCATATTTTCCACATTTTATCTTATAATTATGACTTAGCATGTCGTATTTTTTACTTTTATCTAATAATGAGGACATTTAAAATCATATTTTCCACATTTTATCTTATAATTATGACTTAGCATGTCATATTTTTGACTTTTATCTAATAATGAGGACTTTTAAAATCATATTTTCAAAATTTTATCTTATAATTATGACTTAACATGTCGTATTTTTTACTTTTATCTAATAATGAGGACTTTTAAAATCATATTTTCCACATTTTATCTTATAATTATGATTCAGCATGTCGTATTTTTGACTTTTTATCTAATAATGAGGACTTATAAAATCATATTTTCCACATTTTATCTTATTATGATTTAGCATGTCGTATTTTTGACTTTTTATCTAATAATGAGGACTTTTAAAATCATATTTACCACATTTTATCTTATAATTCTGACTTGGCATGTCGTATTTTTGACTTTTTATCTAATAATGAGGACTTTTAAAATCATATTTTCAACATTTTATCCTATAATTCTGACTTAGCATGTCGTATTTTTTACTTTTATCTAATAATGAGGACTTTTAAAATCATATTTTCCACATTTTTTCTTATAATTATGACTTAGCATGTCGTATTTTTTACTTTTATCTAATAATGAGGACTTTTAAAATCATATTTTCCACATTTTATCTTATAATTATGACTTAGCATGTCATATTTTTGACTTTTATCTAATAATGAGGACTTTTAAAATCATATTTTCAAAATTGTATCTTATAATTATGACTTAGCATTTGACATTTTTTGACTTATCTAATACTGAAGACTTTTAAAATCATATTTTCAACATTTTCTCTTATAATTATGATTTAGCATGTCATATTTTTGACTTTTTATCTAAAAATGAGGACTTTTACAATCATATTTTCAACATTTTATCTTATAATTCTGACTTGGCATGTCATATGTTTGACTTTTTATCTAATAATGAGGACTTTTAAAATCATATTTTCAACATTTTTTCTTATAAGTATGATTTAGCATGTCGTATTTTTGATTTTTATCTAGTAATGAGGACTTTTAAAATCATATTTTCAACATGTTATCTTATAATTATGACTTGGTATGTCATATTTTCGACTTTTTATCTAATAATGACTTTTTAAAATCATATTTTCCACATTTTATCTTATAATTCTGACTTGGCATGTCATATGTTTGACTTTTTATCTAATAATGAGGACTTTTAAACTCATATTTTCAACATTTTATCTTAATTATGACTTTATGATAATTGAAATGAGCTGATCTGTGATATAGTGGAATATTTAGTGTCCCGACTGAGCAAAGCCAGAGGCGATGGAACCAAGCTCATCAAACATCTTCAGCAGAAAAAGCCTCTGAAGCCCTTCCTCTGAAACTGCAGTGATTTGGACCTTCAGCCGTTGGTTCCCATTGAAGTCCATTATGAGCAGAAAAATCCTGGAATGATCCTCAAAAAACTGAAGGAAGAAACACATGAACATCTGGGATGAGATGAGGAGAGGAGAATTTCAGATGTTCATTTTGAAGTGAAATAATCCTTTTAGGAATGTTAGGCCACAGTGTCGCAAACACAAATCTCTAAATAAACGCACTGTCCACATTTTCACCAACACAACAACTTGTCTTCGAATGTCCCGTTAAGTTTCTGTAAGCGAGACCTGGTGTGTTTTCAGATCCACCAGCACAAGAGGTTGACCCGAGCGCAGTCGCACCACGGCTCAGAGGAGGAGAAGCGCAAGAGGAAGATCTTGGCCAGAAAGGTACAGGAGTTTCCCCATGATTAGCATTCACACTGAACCACTGCTAACCCAAACGCCTGTTCTGCCTCCAGAAATCCAGACAGTCGACATGTGAAAATGAGGAGGATCTCTCTGTCAAATACAATAACAACTCTGGTAGGTGTCATTTATGATCAGACTTCCCTTTATTAATAAACAACTCTAATTTAATGCCAAAATGCACTCAGGGTTTTTTTACTTTTAAACTTTTTATCTCGCAATTCTGACTTTTTTCTTGTAATTGTGACCCTGGACTACAAAACCAGTCATAAGATTCACCAGTGATGGTGGTTTGTTAGGACAATATGTGAAAATCTGGAATCTGAGGGTGCGAAACAATCTAAATATTGAGAAAATCTCCTTTAAAGTTGCCCAAATGAAGTCCTTAGCAGTGCATATTACTAATAATAATACATTTTTGATATATTTACGGTAGGAAATTTATCTTCATGGGATGTGATCTTAATATCCTAATGATTTTTGGCATAAAAGAAAAATCTATAATTTTGACCCATACAATGTATTGTTGGCTATTGCCACAGATATACCCGTGTTGAGCTCCAGGGGCATGTGTCTGAGTTTATATCTCGCAATTCTGACTTTGACTCATATCATGCAATACTGAGGAAAAATCCAGAATTGCCAGATCAAAAGTCGCAGTTACCTTTTTACTAAATATTCAACTATATTACCAATCAGCTCATTTTAATTATCATAAAGTCATAATTATAAGATAAAATGTTGAAAATATGATTTTAAAAGTCCTCATTATTAGATAAAAAGTCAAAAATATGACATGCCAAGTCATAATTATAAGATAAAATGTTGAAAATATGATTTTAAAAGTCATCATTAGATAAAAAGTCAAAAATATGACATGCCAAGTCCTAATTATAAGATAAAATGTTGAAAATATGATTTTAAAAGTCCTAATTATGAGACAAAATGTCAAAAATATGACATGCCAAGTCATAATTATAAGATAAAATGTTCAAAATATGATTGTAAAAGTCCTCATTATTTGGTAAAAAGTAAAAAATATGACATGCCAAGTCATAATTATAAGATAAAATGTTCAAAATATGATTGTAAAAGTCCTCATTATTTGGTAAAAAGTAAAAAATATGAAATGCCAAGTCATAATTATAAGATAAAATGTTCAAAATATGATTGTAAAAGTCCTCATTATTTGGTAAAAAGTAAAAAATATGACATGCCAAGTCATAATTATAAGATAAAATGTTGAAAATATGATTTTAAAAATCCTCATTATTAGATAAAGTCAGAAATATGACATGCCAAGTCCTAATTATAAGATAAATGTTGAAAATATGATTTTAAAAGTCCTCATTATTAGATAAAAAGTCAAAAATATGACATGCCAAGTCCTAATTATAAGATAAAATGTTCAAAATATGATTTTAAAAGTCCTAATTATGAGATAAAAAGTCAAAAATATGACATGCCAAGTCATAATTATAAGATAAATGTTGAAAATATGATTTTAAAAGTCCTCATTATTAGATAAAAAGTCAAAAATTTGACATGCTAAGTCATAATTATAAGATAAAATGTTCAAAATATGATTTTAAAAGTCCTCATTATTAGATAAAAAGTCAAAAATATGACATGCCAAGTCATAATTATAAGATAAATGTTCAAAATATGATTTTAAAAGTCCTCATTATTAGATAAAAAGTCAAAAATTTGACATGTCAAGTCATAATTATAAGATAAAATGTTCAAAATATGATTGTAAAAGTCCTCATTATTAGATAAAAAGTCAAAAATATGAGATGCTAAGTCATAATAAAATAAAATGTTGAAAATATGATTTTAAAATTCCTCATTATTAGATAAAAAGTCAAAAATATGACATGTCATAATTATAAGATAAAATGTTGAAAATATGATTTTAAAAGTCTTCATTATGAGATAAAAAGCTGAAATTAGTCTAAATTATGACCACTAAGATATTTAAGAGATGAAATCATGCTGTTATTTCTTTTAAATGCATATGCTAAGCTATTCACACTTATAATAATAATAATAATATTTACATTATTGTTTTCATTTTGTGCAATATATAAATAAAGGGGACTGGACTTGTTTTTTATTCAGTTGCAGAACCAAACTTCCATAAACTTGTGATTTTATTAAAGCAAATACCGTCTCTAACTACCCTGCGGCTCATAAGTCTTCAGAGGTTTATCATTATTACAAAAGATCAGTCAGTGTCCTTCTGTTGAACTTTATGACTACCTGATCCAAGATGCATCTGTCGCTGTATTAATACAGTAATGAATCGTATGATTGATCTTCTAGCAGGTTCTGGGGCGAGTTCACCTCCGACCTGCCCATCCTCACCCACTCCTCTACCAGGTGCGTCTCCTTTATCGCTCTGTCCATCCTCCATCATGTGATCTTTATCTTGGTTTGTGCATCTTCTATCCAAACATCAACAGTCCAGTCAGAGTCATCACAAGCGATCCTGTATTTATACATGTGTTGCTTGATGTGGTAAAATGTCTCTAAAAGCTGTTTTTTCTATCAATCATGACCCAATCTCTCATCAAATGAAATCGGTTGCGATCTCCATTCATCTTAATCATAATCATCCGATGTGTCGTCTCATTCTGATATGATCAGTAATGTGTGTGTGTGTGTGCCTCTTTCTCTCTTTCTCTCTCTCTCTTACATGCTGTCTTCCAAACTAGAGCATGCGCCATTTTGACCGTGTGTGGGGTAAAGTAATTCAATAATAATAATCTATTTCCACTGTAAAGTTGCAGCTCACCCTCCCTCAGTAGAACGCTCCCATTCCCCACAGCAACACTGATGCTCATGAATATTCACGCATGCTAATGAGCTATTTCCAGCCTACTGAGAAGGGTCAATGCAACTTTAAAAGCTCACAATCTGCAATGTCTGTTTAGGCACAAAATTGGGCTTCTCTGAGGGTAAATTCTCTAATAACACGCACTTTAGTTTTGTGGATTGTGATGGTTGTTTTTGTCTTATATGTGCAATGTTTATATTGGTAACTAATAATACTTGTTTTTAAGATTACCATTTTTTTTTAATGAATAAAGAATTAAAAAATGTGATCTTAAAGCAATTGAGCACAGCTTGCTGATTGGTTCAGAAGGCATGAGTCATGCTGTCACTTATTTCCAAGAAGGTGATTGGTCAGTTAATGCTCACGGTATCGACAAATCAGCATTAAGGGATTTAAAGTCAACATGAAATGGACGTTTCCTTTCTAATCCTCCATATTTGTGTTACATAGTTAATAATAATTTTTACATTATATTTTTATCACAATATATTGTATGTCAAAAGTGTCTAAACTGTACTATTTTAATGTTTTTGAGTCTTGTAATCTCACAGAGGCTGCGTTTATTTGATCAAAAACACAGTAATATTGTGAAATATTTTTACAATTTAAAATAACTTTTTTCTACATGAATATATTTTAAAATGCAATTTATTTCTGTGATTCAAAGCTGAATTTATCATCATTAGAGTCACATGATCCTTCAGAAATCATTCTAATATGATGATTTGACACATTTATGATTATTATCAGTGTTTTTTCAGGATTATTTCATGAATATAAAGTTCAAAAGAACAGTATTTATCTGAAATATGAAGCTTTTGCAACATTATTAATGTCTATACTGTCACTTGATCAATTTAATGCAACCTTGCTGAATAAATGTATTCATTTCTTTAAGTTCTTTCCCCAAAAATAATTTAATAATAATTCTTACCAAACCAAAACTGTTGAACGGTGGTACAAAGCTTTCTATTTCAGATAAATGCTGTTCTATTGAACTTTATATTCATTAAATAATCCTAAAAAACACTGATAATAATCATAAATGTGTCATGAGCTCAGATCATCATATTAGAATGATTTCTGAAGGATCATTTGACTCTAATGATGATAAATTCAGCTTTGAATCACAGAAATAAATTACATTTTAAAATCTATTCACATAGAAAATCGTTATTTTACATTTTAATAATATTTCACAATATTACAGCTTTTTTTGTATTTTTAAAAACATAAATTCAGCCTCATGAGTAGAAGAGATGTCTTTAAAAACAATCAAAACAGTACAGTTTGCAAACGTTTGTATAATATATAATTTTTTACTTTTAAATATATATATAAAACTTTGTGTATATATATTTTTGTATGATTTTTTAATCAATATTCTAATGAATTTTATTTATATCAGTATATTTTACATATACATATTTAAATATACTTTGAAAATGTTTTATATGTTATAATTATATATATATATTAGGGGTGTAACGATTCATCTACTACATCGATGTATCGATTTATTTTCCTATGATCTAACTACATCGATCTGTGCTCGGCAAGATGGCCTTCCGGACGACATATATCGATCTAACATCGTTTTAAAAGGTAATCAATCGATTGTATCGATCATGGGAAATAACGCATTGGATTTAAGCACGTCAGACTTTATATGGATATATGATAATGATAAAGCCGTTAAACGTTACTCGATTAAGTCTGCCTATCTGTGACATCATCGCAACGCACGCACCAGCAGCAGCGCAAAGAAAACAAAACAGCATGGCGGATGACAGAGAAGCCAACGTGCGAGAAATTATCAAGCCACCAGGAGAAAGAGCTAAGTTAGTAACGTTTTACCTGTACTTTCAACCCTTGCTTGTCACCTGTGCATTCCTGGCCCCAGTGTGCCTGCAGAGCGAGTTTTAGTACTGCTGGCGACATAGTGAACGCACAGAGAAGTGTTCTGCGGTCAGATCATGTTGATATTTTTGAAAAAGAAATCTGTAGAGTCATTGAAGAGTAGTTGGTTACATTTTATCTTTGTTAAATATTGTTTGTTTATTAAACTGAGAGTAGTAGCAGGTTCAGCCAGTTTATTCAACCTGAAGAAATGTTGGTTGCACTTTATTTTTGATATTAATATTGTATTTGTATTATTTTAATGTTGTAAAACAACAGCAAAAGTAGCAGGTAAACCTACTATTAATTAAACCTGAAGAGTAGTTAGTTGCACTTTATTTTTTATACTAATATTGTAATATTTTTATGTTGGAAAACAAAAGCAGAAGTAGCAGGTTAACCTACTGTTGAAATGTTGGTTGCACTTACTGTGCTTTTATTGAAAATGTATTGAAAATTGAAAATGAGAGCAGAAAAGGTTAACTTCCTTTTAATTAAACCTAAACTGTTGGTTGCACTTTATTCAAATAAAATTTGAATGCATTTGCCATTAATTGTTGTTTACTTGTTTGTTTATATCCATAATTAATTGATACCTGATTCCCTTACAAGAAACAACAACTTCACCTGCATTGAGCAGTATCCAGATATTTATTTCAGTCACACAATTTTTGGCTAAAAAGTTACTGAATCGATTTCAAGTCACTGAATCGTTTCGGATCGTATCGTTCTAAATGAACCAATATTGTCCTTGAATCGTATCGACAACCTCAAATCGTGATACGAATCGAATCGTTGTTAAAACGAATCGTTACACCCCTAATATATATATAAGGGTTGTCAAAAGATTAATCGTGATTAATCGCATCCAAAATAAAAGTTTGTGTTTACATAATACATGTGTGTGTGTACTCTTGTTAATTATTATTTATATATAAATACACACACAAGCATGTATATATTTAAGAATTTTTTTTTATTTTTATATATAAAACATTTATATTTATATATATTATAGATTATATAAATGTATATACATGCAAATATTTCTTAAATATATACATGAATGTGTGTGTATTTATATCTAAATAATAATTAACAGAGTACACACACATATATTATGTAAACACAAACTTTTATTTTGGATGCGATTAATCGCGATTAATCTTTTGACAACCCTAATTAATATATATATTTCCTTAATTTCAAACTCTGTTGCACTATATTCAGTAGCCCAGTAGTCTTTATTTGAAAAATATCATATAGAATTCAGGCCTACAAAATCGATATTAGTCACTAATTACTTTCATGTTGACTTTAAATGTTGCATTTTGTGGTAAGTGTATAATTTCTGAATGGCTTTTGTATTTTATGGCTTCCTGTTTACATACCGCTGAGGATTGTGGGTAGGTATATTCCTGAAACGCGACCGATCTTGATGGACTGTGTTCTGATTCCCGCAGGAGCACCTCCACCTCCGCCTCTTCCTCCGCCCGCTGCTCCTCCTCCTCCTCCTCCACCTCCTCCACCCGGGAGTGAAGCCGTCCCTCCGCCCCTCTCAGCTCCTGTGGGCCGGGGCGCCCTCCTCAGCTCCATCCAGTCCTTCAACAAAGGCAAACTGAAAAAAGCAGATACTTTGGACAACAGCGGCTCACGTTTGTGAAGAAATAAACCCGCTCGTCTTTGTTTTAGTGCAATTCGTCCACTCAAAGTCTTTTAGCAGTGAAGAGTGACTGTCTGTATCTGAACTTCTTCAATGTTTGTTTTATTCACATTTAATTCCAATGGAGCCCTGCAAATTTTTTTTTTTTTTTTTTTTTTTTTTTTTTTTTTTTTTTTACGCTGCTCAGTGTAACATAAACAATTCTGCTTGGACCAGATGTCAGCATAAAAATAAAAAAAAGGACATTTGCACTCATTCGGGCGAAACAAATGACCACCGAATACTTTTGAAGACACAATAATTGGTGGAGAATGCGGGCAGCACATTCACTTTGAATGGAGATGTAACTGGATTTTACTCTCGTGATGTTTCATTCTGACGTTTTATTTCATCTTTGGTTGTGGTTCATTATGGAGGGTTTTGAATGATGTTTTTAAACCATTGTGCCTACAAAAGCCGAGAGCGTTCTTTGTTCTCTTCGTTTTTTTCCTGCGGAAATATTGAGCTACATTGTTCTCATTTTCTTTCAGAAGAAAGTAATATTCGTGTCCTTTTCTGCAAAATCACAATCAACATGTTGCACAAATAGCGGCTTTTAAACGATGCGTTTATCATTTACGCCCCTTAATGACGCAGCCGCTGTACTAGAAAAACCACTGACATGATTATAAAATGGCCGCTGTGATGTCACTTACGGCGTCTAATCCTATTGGTTGTTGCAGTCTGGTGGTAAACAGAAGTCTTCGCAGGATCCAGATCTTCGTATAGAACGATACGCAGTAGTTCATCTTTTGCTCTCATTTGTACAGAGTCATACACACAAATACAGATAAATACCGTAATACATATTCCTAGCTTTGTTATTATCGTGGGGGAAGAATTTAATAATGTTTTCATTTTGGCTACAGCACTTTACCACTGAATATTCAGCCGTGGTGTTGAGAGGAAGACATGTTCTAAAGTTTACAGAGATGTGTTGTGTGTCGCAGGAGTCATTGATGATGATGATGATGAAGATGTGCCACTGTACAGTTGCCACAGCCGCTGTTTAAAGCACTGGAGGTGAACATCCTCAAAATGCTAAAATAATGTTTTCCCTGTTCTAAAAAACATCTTGTATTAGCAATATTTTAAAAGAATGGTGTTGTGCTTTTAGTCGTGAAGTAAAGGCAATGGAACCGATCTTGTGTGGTTTAATTCCTTCTAACTTATATAAACTAGTATGATATAGTGAATAATATATTTGAAATTATATTAAATTATTGTATTAAAACAAACATCTAGCAGCTTTATATGCGCATGAAAATGTATACATAGATATTTTATTTTAATTGATATACTTTATTAATTTTATTTAGATTTATTGGCCTGTTTATTATTGATATGTTGTACATTATTTTAACTAACATAAAAGTCTGTTTTTACATAAAATATGTGAATATATATTATATTTATATATGATATATATTTCTGTGTATACTGTATATGCACACATATTGATACATATAACCACACATATATACACACGCATATATATACACACACATATATACACATATACACACACGCATATATATACACACACATATTGATACATATACACACATATATACACACACGCATATATATAAACACACATATTGATATATATACACACGCATATATACACACACACATATATACACACACGCATATATATACACACACACGCATATATACACACGCATATATATACACACACATACATAGACATATACACACGTATATATATACACACACATATATACACACACGCATATATACACACACACACATATACACACGCATTTATATACACACACATAAATACACACGCATATATATATATACACACACATATACATAGACATACACACATATATACACACACTTACATACACACACATATACACACACACATATACACACACATATATACAAACACATATATACATAGACATACACACATAAATATATATACACATATATATACACACACACATATAGACACACTTATATATATACACGCATATATACACATATATATACACACTCATATATACATACACATATATATAAATATATATATATATATATACACACACACACACACACATATATATATATATATAGACATATACACACATATATATATATATATAAATATATATACACACACACACACACACATATATATATATATATATATATATATATATATATATATATATATATATATATATATATATATATATATATATATATATATATATATATATATATATACATACAGACACACACACATAAATATATATAAATATAATAATATATAGTCACACACATATATTATGTAAACACAGAATTTTGTTTGATATGATTAATCAATTTTACGGCCCTAACTGTAAATATTGTAAATGTAAACATTTGATACTTTTTTCTCAATGTATATGTACAAATGTCATGTGATGTATAATTATACTGTAAATGTAGTTTATATAAATTATAGATAATATTATTAACAAGTGTAAAAAATAGTTGTATTTATTTTCACATTAACCCCTGAAATTTTTATGAAATAATGAAACGTTTAGGGTAATATTTCAGATACTATTTCTCATAATATAATACTTAATATGTACAGATCTCATGCGATTTATAATGATGTTGTAAATATAGCTAATGAAGATTATTGTTTAAATGTTAGTAGTTTGTAATGATCTCATATACTTATTTATTTTTTAATATTTTTTTAATTTTACATTGTATTTCAAACATTGTTTTTACTGTAATATAATGCATGTGTATAATCTAATAATTATTATGGCACATCTGGTCCAATTTTCTAATAATTTAGTCATTTTAGTGTGATTATGTCCGATCTTTCAACATAAATTACTAATTTTTATATATTTTAAATAGTCACGCAATTGATTTAGAAATCATAGATTTTTGTTTACTATAAAAAGATTTTTCTCTTGCCCTTGGACGTCCGATGACAGTCTAACGGAAACTTCCGTTGCTGTCATGAGTCGGCTGCACTGATTGGCCGCTGTCCCTTCGTTTCCTGTTCTGATTTCACAACGCGCCCTCCGATTGGTCGAAGCCGCTGTCACGAAAGCCCCGCCTCCACACAGAGGACAGTGCAAAATGGCGTCTCTGAGGTGTTTTCTGCGCTCAGGGAAGGTATTTATGCGAGAATATGGGTTCTTAACAACACATTGCGGTCGTGTTTATAAGAGGACGGTGTGAAGAGTGATGTGTGTGTGTGTGTGTCCCTCAGAAGGCGGTTTCCGTGGCTGTGCGGAGGGAGTTCCACAGGACGGGTCCGGCGGCGGTGCAGGTCAGTGATGCTGCGGCTCTCACCTTCAGCAGATGCGGCGTCACCGCGAACACTGACCCGCCGGTTATTAGTACAACCGGTTAATGGTCAACCGTCAAATTCAACAATAAACATGTCAAGATTAAGAATACGAACAAAAACACCACGGTAGTAGCATGTTTTGGGTGTGTACTATGCCATACCTTGAACATTTAACACTTTTTAATATAAATTATTTGCTATTTTACTATGGTAATATCATGGTAAAGCCTTGTTTTGTTTTATATATCACTATCATGGTAATACCTTGTTGTTTTGGACATTTGACATGTTTTGATTGACACTCCTTGCTAATAGTTTCCCCATACCTTGTGTTTTGATTGTAAAACACTGGGGTGTTGGTCATTTATTCTTTGGTTATATGCCTTGGTAATGCTATATATATCATGTTTTGTTTTGTTTTTTGACGTGTATCATATTAATACCATGTTTTTTTTACATACACATTCAGTATCGTGTTTTATATCTCAATTCTACGCGATTATCATCTGATATATGTATAAATTTTGCGTTATATTGTTTGAAAACATTATGCCTTTTGTAATTAATACACTTGATTATTTTAAAACCATGGAAATATTCAACACACTTTTCGTAATTTAGTATTTTATATACATGTACAGATATTGTGGTTATATACTGTTGTTTTCATTAATAAAAATATTAGTTTGTTTTATAATAATTATATATTTCCTATTATTTTACAACATTAATGATTAGATGATGTGTTTATTTTGACTTTTTATGGTATATCCTGGAAGGATAAAACAAGTGAAACTGGTCGGGCTGCATTTTTCATTGATTTTGATTTCTATACAGAGATTCTTCTCTTTCCCGTGGACTATTATTTTGTCTTTTATCATAGGAAAGGCATGACGTTTTTGTTTATTTACTATGTTTTTGACATATACTAGGGATGCCACAATTCTAAATATAATATTGAACCGTTCGGTACGGCATTCACGGTTCAATACGCGCTTGTGAATTGCGTTTTTTCTGTTTTGCATTTAATTAATTATTTTTCTACAAATTCTATCATTTTCCTCCATCCCAATACTGAACAACGACATACATTCACATCACAGGTCAGTGGTAGAGTTACACTCACAGGACACTAGAGTTATTCACAATCACCAAAGCTCATTATTTGCATGCGTTTTAAAGCCTTGCCGGCTCATTCGTGTGCGCGGTTTAACATGCGCTTTTCCGAGCGCGCGCACTAAACGCCTGTCAAACACGTGATTACTGGACTAAGTAGTCGTCTTACTGCGCTAATACTGTCAAATACACACAAGGTTAACATAAACACAGTCGGTTATGTCTAAAGTGAAAGTAAAATCGCGTGTGTCTGTATATTAGATGTGTGCAGGTCTTTAATTGACAGCGGCGCAGCCTATAGTGAACACGCCGTCCTTAAAGGGACAGTTCACCTCTAAAATTATGTCATTTATTTACTCACTCTAATATTGCTCCAAACCTGTATTCATTTCTCCATGACAGAATTTTCATTTTTGAGTGAACTATTAATAAAACAACAAAAGACAAAGAGAAAATCACTCTCTGCTCTTGACTGAAAAACTTTAATACAGTAGCTTTAATAAGAATCAGTGTATATTTTATAGTGAAGTGTTTTATTTTTACATTCATTCATTCAATTTCATACTTAAATGCTGCTGTACAGCTCTGAGCTGCCAGTGTAAATCTTTATATATATTTATTTTATATTATACTATACACTAGGAATGTGTTCAAGGTTTTTTTTTTTAAAGTAAAGTTTTAAGTTTAAGTAAGGTTTTTCAATTCTTTTAAGTAAAATAAAGAAAGAATATTGCAATAAAAAAAAGTCTTTTTTCTCTTTAACCTCTTGCGGTTCCTGTCGCCTAAGAATAGAATAACAAAAAATGAATGTGACAAGCCATCAGAACCAAACCGAACTGAAAACCGTGGTTAAAAACCGAGGTGTGTATTGAACCGTGGACTAACAGTAGTGTTGCATCCCTAATATATACACTGGTATTTTATTGGAATGTTTTTGTTTTCTTTTTAAAGTGCCATGTTTTTTTGTACATGTACTGTGCTATTACCATGTTTTTCTTTACGGTATTAAATGAGTTAATCATTCAGCACCATGTGATGTATGTATAATTACTGTGTTCTGTATGTGTTTAACACACTCTTGATTTCTGCAGGTAACGGTCCGAGATGCTCTCAACCAGGCCATGGATGAGGAGCTGGAGAGGGATGAGCGGGTTTTCCTCCTCGGAGAGGAAGTCGCACAGTATGACGGCGCATATAAGGTCAGATTCAAATATTTTTGCGCTATCAATAGTGCCAAAGCATCTCGTAGGCCCTGTTTATATCTGGTATTAAGAAGCGTCACATTGGATCACAAGTGGACGATGTTAAATACAGGTGTAAGCGTTGTCTCAAACAGTTTGAGCACTTCTGGAGGAAGTCGAAATTAGTGATCGACCGATATTGATTTTGTAGAACCGATACCGATAATTTTAGTTTTTATGTGCCCGATATACAGAACCGATATTTATTTATTGTTATTCTTCTGTTTTTGACACGATTACAACACCACTGAACTGAACAAACCATTTTATTTATAACAATCACTCCCTCAAACAAAACAAATCTTATTTATACACCATCTTGCACTGCCATATCTTAACTGGATTATGCTCATTTGCACTGCCGACTGTATTTATAGTACCAATGTTTACATTTGCATTTTTGCACTGTACTTCTAACTGTAATATGCAACCACTTTCCACTGCACTTTACACTTTTTTTTCCGGATAGCTCTGTCCATAATTTATTGCACTACCCTAATCCACTGCTATTCCTCATATTAGCCTAGCATATTATTGTATACCTCTATCTGTAAAATTCTGTTTATAGTAATAGCCATCTGTATATTGTATTCATAGTACATATTCACCTGTAAATTCTGTTTATAGTAATAGCCATCTGTATATTTATTCACTGTACATATTCACCTGTAAATTCAGTTCTGTTTATAGTAATAACGTCTCTCTATTTATACATATTTATACATATTCAGTACATATCCATGTCCTGCACTTACGCATCCATTGTATATCCTGCACTTGCTGCTATTGCACTTCTGGTTAGACCTAAACTGCATTTCGTTGCCTTGTACTTGTGTAATGACAATAAAGTTGAATCTAATCTAATCTAATCTAATCTAATAAATAGAGCGGTCTGAAAGTGCAAAACATAAAAAAAGTGCACTGTTGCTAGTAAGTAAATGTATTTATAAAGCACATTTAAATTCAGCTTACACTGACCAAAGTGCTGTACAAAACAATCATAAAATACAATAAAGATAAAATAAAAATAATAATAAAAATAACAGTCAAAAATAGAATTAGAAAAAACAAGAACTTTTTTTTTTGCTAAATTGTTTTTGTTTAAAAAATAAAATCTTCGATTAGGTGGAAAAAAAGGTAAAATAAATAAAGCACATAAAAGTAATTCTAACCAATTAAAAAAACAAAACAAACAATCTAAAAAACCTGGAAAAAGAATAGCACTGCTGTTTAATGAACTAGGCTGTCGTGTAGAACACAGAGTCTTTCTTCCCCATTTCGTTTGTTTTCATAAATGGCTCCGAAATGTAATATTTAATTTTAAACTACAGGTTTAGTAGATTTATAAACTGTTTAATAGGTTAAAGAGTGAAGAATAATGTTAAATAACTGAATAATATTCTCTGGAATATTGGAATATAACAAACAAAACATCATATTTTATTGCATTTCTCAAACGGTATGTTAAGTTATATCAGAATTATTAATGTTTTAGTCGTTCTAGATTATGAAATATCTGCCGGCAAACTGATGTTTATCTCTGCATTTACACAGAACTACTCAAACTGCGATCGTTCGCCGAGATGATACATCATTCATATCCATAGAGTTGTTTACTTCGATGTTTATTAGCGAATTAATGTTTATATAATTAATTACGGTGTTTTAAACCAGTGAATCTCATCAATAGATGTTTCAGAGACATTATTGTCATGTAATACTATATTCAGCGTGTGTTTGTAGAATAAAGTTCCGCATATAAGCCTACACTACAAGTGGGGTCTACGTTTTTATCAGTTTTATTTTGATTAACATGACAATATAACATCGCAACTACATGAAAGGAGGTTTTACTGTTATAAAACACAGATTTATGCGCATTAGTGGAGCTGAAGGTTTTAGAATAGACACGTGATCGCTGTCATACGGAGAATCCGGCCAATCGTGGAACTAGGCCTGTCACGATAACACATTTTGCTGGACGATAAATTAGCCAAGAAATGATTGCGATAAACGATAATATTGTCGTTTCTGAGACCATTCTCATCTAAAATAATGATAATGGCGTAATAATGCAGGGACACCTTTTCAAAGATCAATACACTTGTATTTCTAAAGACTATTAAACACTGAAAACGGAAAACATTTTAAATATCCACAATAAATTAACAAAACAATAAAAGCAATTAACAAACTAATGCTCTTGAATAAACAGCTGAAAACTGCAGAGGATGATTGTGTTTTAGGAAGTGCTGGGAATCCATTAATAAAAATTAACTAATTAAACAAATGTTTTCTGTAATTAATCACGATTAATACGTTTTTAATGTTTTGATATTGTAATAATTTCAGTTACTCCCCAAATTAATGAAGAAACAATTTATTGACAGTATATTTTAAATATGTGTTGTATTGTCATGTTTTTATGAATGAAGGCCAGCATCACTGATGTCTCTATGAAACATTAATGACGTTACAGTTTAACTGAAAGATTTCAACATTTATTAGACTTTAAAAAAACTACTTTAACTTAAAACATTCTTTACATAAACCCATTATAATAAATGTTATATTTACCCATGACCTTCCCTGTTAGACATCTACAGAAATGTAAAAGTTATCAAACACCTTTTTTAACTGCATAAATAATAAATGAAATATAGATTAATCATCATTAAAGCTACACTTTTCTCTGTTCCTGTTGTTCTGTGATGATGAACGGGGTGTTTAACCCCTTAACTGTCTCCCCCTCTTTTTGAGAATACACATGAAAATGCACTATCCAAACTTAAAGGGCTGTAATTTAATAATGCTTTGCAATATAGACCTAATATAGACACTCTGCAGATTATTGCTGAAGTGAAAGCAATTCAAAATATGAAAGTATGAAAAAGTTATGGAAGTTTAAATTTACTGTAAATAAAAAATACTGTACTAAATACATTTTATTTTATATAAAATATATATTTTACAAAAATGTTTTAATCTAAAATTACTCTAAAATCAAAGCCATGTGTCTAACCAAGTTGTGTTCCAAATTTGAAGTTGATATCACAAAAATTAAAGTCCCCATGAGATTTTGTTTAGGGCGCTGTACCAAAAACAGCCACCGGGTGTCATTCACATTCCATTGATTGTTTTTTTTTTTCTGCAAATTTCTGTCCAAATGTCACTTCCATCACAAAACGGTCACCAAATATGGACCCTTGAGACTCAGACCTTTCCGACGATACGTGTCAAGATTAGAAAAGATTTTGATTATAAAGTCGTTAATATAAATGTTGTGATATGAAACATGACTCCGCCCACTAGGGGGAGGAGCCTGCTAAACGAATTTAAAGCACCATTTCCATGGTAACGCAACGTCCAATTTCAAAACGGTTTCCACAGGATGAATTTTGAGTTGGTAAGTTTTCGAATGATGCCCAATTTATGATAATTACAAAAATATATGATATGAAAAAAAAAGTTGTGTTGTGTTGCAGGTGAGCAGAGGCCTCTGGAAGAAGTACGGGGACAAACGCATCATTGACACGCCCATCACAGAGGTGAGGATGAGGACCTGTGCTCTGGTGTGTTCTGAAGTATTGTGTTTAACTTCCTGTCTCCCTGCAGATGGGCTTTGCCGGGATCGCCGTGGGTTCAGCCATGGTGAGTTTTCCTGAAACCGAGATTATAAACTAATCCACCCGTTCCCAAACTAACCCTCACATAGAGACAGAGTGACACGCATCATAATCTGAAGGCCACGCCCACACCGGGGGGGAAAACAATCCAACGCTCTCCATTGACTTTGCATTGTGTGAGGCGCATCCTTGTCATTTCTGACTTATAACAACAAACTGAACAATGTCTAAAAGCTGATATGAGACAAAGTGTACAGCAAACAAACTAAACAAAACCCACAACCAAAAACACAGACGTGTTTATAAGCTATTGACCCAAAAAACGAGCGTTTAAGGACAAAAAAGTGGATTGAGACACGTTATATTACACTGAGAACTACACACACTAGAGGAGAACGTCATCAGAGACAGGAAATATCATATATAAAACTGACATGTGGAGATTTGACTTAACAGTGACAACATGTTTACTGCACACACACACACACACACACACACACACACACACACACACACTGAGACACACTGAGTGCCAGGATCCCAAAATTCACCCATTCTTCAGCTGCATTGCAAAAAATGCTTTTCTTACTTAGTATTTTTGTCTTGTTTTCAGTCCAAATATCTAAAAAAATCTTACATTTAAGAAGCATTTACTAGACAAGCTAAAGTTTTTGTCTTGTTTTGGGGGAAAATAACTCAAAATTAAGAGTTTTTGCTTAAAATAAGCAGAATAATCTGCCAATGGGGTAAGCAAAAACTCCCTTAATTTTGAGTTATTTTCCCCCAAAACAAGACAAACTTTAGCTTGTCTAGTAAATGCTTCTTAAGGTCCTTTCACACTGGACACGATTTTGACACGCGAATAATTCGCGCAATGGTTTTATTTTGTGATCAGCTGTTTGTGTAATGAGAGCTTCCACACCGAATGCGAATGTGCTGCCGAGAAAAAACAATGTTTATTTTTTCCGTTTCGATGTCGATTTTTGTTAACACTCGCAGCGACAGAAAAGGCTTAAACCAATCACACACAAGGAAACAAAGGTGACGAAATGTCCAGTTGATGTCACTCGCCAATCAATCAACATTAACCTTTGCCAGGTGTCGCATTTCTCACCAGATTACAGATTACAGCTACAGATTACGATATTATTGAAATATATACGATATAATATACATTGATTTTTTTTTTTTTTTTTATCTAATTGCGTCCGCGACTATAGAAAGTGAATGTGTTTCCGTCAGTACGACTGTGGCACTTAAATATTTACATTGTGACTCAACTGGAAACACAGCAGCTCCGGATCGAGCCGTTCCTTTAGAGTGTGTGAGTGTGTGAGTGTGTGAGTGTGTGAGTGTGTGAGTGTGTGAGTGTGTGTGTGTGAGTGTGTGTGTGTGAGTGTGAGTGTGTGAGTGTGAGTGTGTGAGTGAGTGTGTGAGTGAGTGTGTGAGTGAGTGTGTGAGTGAGTGTGTGAGTGAGTGTGTGAGTGAGTGTGTGAGTGAGTGTGTGAGTGAGTGTGTGAGTGAGTGTGTGAGTGAGTGTGTGAGTGAGTGTGTGAGTGAGTGTGTGAGTGAGTGTGTGAGTGAGTGTGTGAGTGAGTGTGTGAGTGAGTGTGTGAGTGAGTGTGTGAGTGAGTGTGTGAGTGAGTGTGAGTGAGTGTGAGTGAGTGTGAGTGAGTGTGTGAGTGAGTGTGTGAGTGAGTGAGTGTGTGAGTGAGTGTGTGAGTGAGTGTGTGAGTGAGTGTGTGAGTGAGTGTGTGTGTGAGTGTGTGTGTGAGTGTGTGTGTGAGTGAGTGTGTGAGTGTGTGTGTGAGTGAGTGTGTGAGTGAGTGTGTGAGTGAGTGTGTGAGTGAGTGTGTGAGTGAGTGTGAGTGAGTGTGTGTGAGTGTGTGTGAGTGTGTGTGAGGTGAGTGAGTGTGAGTGAGTGTGAGTGAGTGTGAGTGAGTGAGTGAGTGTGAGTGAGTGAGTGTGAGTGAGTGTGAGTGAGTGTGAGTGAGTGTGAGTGAGTGTGAGTGAGTGTGAGTGAGTGTGAGTGAGTGTGTGAGTGAGTGTGTGTGAGTGTGTGAGTGAGTGTGTGAGTGAGTGTGAGTGAGTGTGAGTGAGTGAGTGTGTGAGTGAGTGTGTGAGTGAGTGTGTGAGTGAGTGTGTGAGTGAGTGTGAGTGTGAGTGAGTGTGAGTGAGTGTGAGTGAGTGTGAGTGAGTGTGAGTGAGTGTGTGAGTGAGTGTGAGTGAGTGAGTGTGAGTGAGTGAGTGTGAGTGAGTGAGTGTGAGTGAGTGAGTGTGAGTGAGTGAGTGTGAGTGAGTGAGTGTGAGTGAGTGTGAGTGAGTGTGTGAGTGTGTGAGTGAGTGAGTGAGTGTGAGTGAGTGAGTGTGTGAGTGAGTGTGTGAGTGAGTGTGTGAGTGAGTGTGTGAGTGAGTGTGAGTGTGAGTGTGAGTGTGAGTGAGTGTGAGTGAGTGTGAGTGAGTGTGAGTGAGTGAGTGTGTGAGTGAGTGTGTGAGTGAGTGTGTGTGTGTGTGTGTGTGTGTGTGTGTGTGTGTGTGAGTGAGTGTGTGAGTGAGTGTGAGTGAGTGTGAGTGAGTGAGTGTGTGAGTGAGTGTGTGAGTGAGTGTGTGTGAGTGTGTGAGTGAGTGTGTGAGTGTGTGTGAGTGAGTGTGAGTGAGTGTGAGTGAGTGTGAGGTGAGTGTGTGTGTGTGAGTGAGTGAGTGAGAGTGTGAGTGAGTGAGTGTGAGTGAGTGAGTGTGAGTGAGTGAGTGTGAGTGAGTGAGTGTGAGTGAGTGTGAGTGAGTGTGTGAGTGTGTGAGTGAGTGAGTGAGTGAGTGTGAGTGAGTGTGAGTGAGTGTGAGTGAGTGAGTGTGAGAGTGTGAGTGAGTGAGTGTGAGTGAGTGTGAGAGTGTGAGTGTGTGAGTGAGTGAGTGTGAGTGTGTGAGTGAGTGAGTGTGTGAGTGAGTGAGTGTGTGAGTGAGTGTGAGTGTGAGTGTGTGAGTGTGAGTGAGTGTGTGAGTGTGAGTGAGTGTGTGAGTGAGTGGAGTGAGTGTGTGAGTGAGTGTGTGTGAGTGTGAGTGAGTGTGTGAGTGAGTGTGGTGTGTGAGTGTGTGTGAGTGAGTTGGTGAGTGAGTGTGAGTGAGTGTGTGAGTGAGTGTGAGTGAGTGTGTGAGTGAGTGTGTGAGTGAGTGTGTGAGTGAGTGTGTGAGTGGTGAGTGAGTGTGAGTGAGTGTGAGTGAGTGTGAGTGAGTGTGAGTGAGTGTGAGTGAGTGTGAGTGAGTGTGAGTGAGTGTGTGAGTGAGTGTGTGAGTGAGTGTGTGTGAGTGAGTGTGTGGTGAGTGTGTGAGTGAGTGTGTGAGTGAGTGTGAGTGAGTGTGAGTGAGTGTGAGTGAGTGTGTGAGTGAGTGTGTGAGTGAGTGTGTGAGTGAGTGTGTGAGTGAGTGTGTGAGTGAGTGTGTGAGTGAGTGTGTGAGTGAGTGTGTGAGTGAGTGTGTGAGTGAGTGTGTGAGTGAGTGAGTGAGTGTGTGTGGTGTGTGTGTGAGTGTGTGTGTGAGTGAGTGTGTGAGTGAGTGTGTGTGTGAGTGAGTGTGTGAGTGAGTGTGTGAGTGAGTGTGTGAGTGAGTGAGTGTGTGAGTGAGTGAGTGAGTGAGTGAGTGTGAGTGAGTGTGTGTGAGTGTGAGTGAGTGTGAGTGAGTGTGAGTGAGTGAGTGAGTGTGAGTGAGTGTGTGAGTGA